>NW_016690575.1:96770-99699 GCF_001604755.1 Lepidothrix coronata
CCCTGCCCCAGCAGCAGCAGCACCGGGCCCTGCCCAAGGCGCTCCTGCCAGGGGCTGGGCCCTTCAGGCAGGGGCAGAACCCACTCCCTGGGGCGGCCTTGCTTCCCCGGCCCTCGTCCGGCCCAGCCTCTCCCTGTGTGCGCGCTCCCCACAGCACAGGCTGCACTGGGCAGCATCCCCTGATGGGCCCTGCAGAGCTGCCCCACGGGGACACTTCCCTTTTATGTCACAGGCACCACAACCTGTCCCAACCAGCCCTGCCCATTGTCCCCACCCTGGCTCAGTGACTCACAGTGGCCCCTGGCAACCAAAGAACCAAAGCCCCACACCCCCAGAGTGCAGCCCCACCCATCTGCAAGGGGCACCCAAAGGGTTCCCTGCACAAAGCAGCCCCTCCAAACCCTTGTCAGATAGAAAACTGGGGGACATGATCCTTGGATGCTTTTAGTACAGAGATACAAGCTTTTCTTGAATAATGGAGGGGCTCACTTTTTTATTATTAATATTTACAGTTATCCATTTGGGGACAGGATGTCCTACAGGCTAATGTGGTGTCACATTTGGAGTGAAAAGTACTTTTCAAAGAAACCCAGGGGGCATGGGTGATGCCGAGGAAGCTGCCAATCACCCAATGTGAAGCTTTGCACCAGCACTGCCCTTTCACACGCATCTTTGGCAAAGATGTCAGGGTTTAGTTTCTAAATCAGTAACACTTGACAAGACCTCTTTATGAACTGACAGCAAGAGAACTTAGGAACAGCTTAGGGTTGGCAAGTGTAGGAGCCCACAAGAGAAGGGGCTGATGGGTATGTCGTGAACACTGACAGCTGGATGGTCGTGGAGCCGACCAAGGACTGCTGGTAAAATAGAAAGAACATGGGACTGGGGAAGGGGCCACGTGGGGAAGGGCAGCACTTTTCCCAGACAAACATCCTTGTTCCAGTTCCAACAGACACAAAAAACAAGTGACAGCCTCAGCACAGAAGCTCCTCTTTGCCTTGCCTTGCTGTCATGGTTTGAGAGCCCCAAAAATCCAATTTTCTAGTCAAAGCCCCCTCCCACATCTCAACCCTATGTGAGATGGGTTTTCCAGACAACCACACGAGACTCAAAATGGGGGAAAGGGAATATATTACAATGACTGTACACATAAATATTATAATACATTACACGCACGATCTCAACTATCTCTAGATATCTCTACTGATAGATCAGTATTTACAATGGATCAAATCTCTTCTCCCCTCCAAATAAAAGTCCAGGAGGGAAGAAGGAAAGATCCTTCTTCAGAGTAGCAGTGTCTCTAAGGCAGCAGGCATCTATTTCCTACTCATGCATGCAGCAGCCGTGGTTGGATCTCTGCCAGTACCCACGAGGGGGTATCCAAGCCCCCTCGGCCACTCGTCTTTCAAGTGAGGGTCTTCTTCTGTGGGCTGCGTTCACCCAGACAAGGTCATTTCACCACGGTCATACCACGAAGCTCAGGGGTCTTTGTGATGGTCTGTATCTTCAGGGGATCCAAGCCCCTTTGCAGAGCTCCTGTGCTCTGCCTCAAGCACCAGGGGAGCCAAGGTCACCCCCCTCCGCATTCTTTCTCTGAGCTTTTTAGCTCCTCTCTGCAGTGCTGCTGCAGTTTTAGGACTTCCATTCAGTAGGAGTCCATCCTTTCCACTTAGGAAAGATCACAAAAGCAGTTTGGGGTTTTAGTTTCAGTTCTTACCCCAATTTCCTCTCTCTCTCTGTTGGCTCTCTCTCGCTCTCTCAGACAACTCTGTCTTCCTTGCTCAGCTACATGCTGTTTCTGCTACTTCTCCAGTTCAGTTCTTATCTGTTGGCTTTTAGCCATAGCCTCTGTTCACTGCTGCCTCTGCCGCTGCTCCGTTTGCCCACTCACGGTGGAGAAAACTTCTTTACCTTTCAGTCGCAGGCACTTAGCCCAGCATTACGCTGTTCCAAGTCCCTGCAGCCCCAGCTGGGGGCTGGGGGGGAGCCAGAGCCCCCCAGGGGCTCCGGGCCCCTCAGCTTGTGGCTTTCACAACATGGCTACCTCTTCTACAACCAAACTACAACTACTTCTCTTCCGTTCTGAGTGTGATATGTTTATATTTCGCAGAAGCGCTCATTGGATAAAACTTCAAAACTTCCAGGGTCACCATCCCCTGGGGTTTTACAATTTTATAACTGCAGGGGGAAAACTGTTTCCCCCCACCACACTTGCCTTGCCAGACACGAAAGACATCACCTGCTGGACTCTGCCCAAACACCAACCCCCTCCTCTCCCTTCTCAACCACTCAACCACAGCCTGCACACACCCACACCTGCCAGGGCCAACTGGCTGTTTCTCTTCTCTTTTCTGCCTGCGGGCAAAGGAAGAAGGACAGGGAGGGCATTTGCCTTCAGGCAGAGGGAAGGGGAAGGAGATCCCCCCAAATCCATCCCTGGCAGGATGGGGGCTTGGGGGGACATTGGGGGACCCCCAAGAGTATTTTCGAGGGGGGGAAAGAATGGGGGCACCCACAGGGGGTTGGGGGGCAGGGACCCAGGAATCTCGTGGTGGGACACTGGGGGGTTCCCAGTAGTTTCTTGGGGGGGTTGACCCCCAGCAGTCTGGGGGGGAAAAATGGACAGAAGAATCCATCGTAAAGGGTTGGGGAGACCCAAAAGATTCTAGGAGGGGGTCGGGAAGGGCCCAGGAGTCCTGAAGAGGGTTTGGGGGTAACCAGGAAGGAGTTTGGGGGTCTGAGGTGGTTCCAGGGGATTTTCAAGGGTTAAGAGGACGCACAGGAGATTTGGGGGGGGAAGGGGGAAAGGTGGAGGGGCGACCCCCAGGAGGGGGGCTTTTGGAGGGTCCCCAGGAGTCTTGGGGGGGATCTGGGTGGTTCCCGAGAGTCTTGGGGGAGATTTGGAAGGGTCACCAGGAGCCCCCGG
>NW_016690575.1:99709-105510 GCF_001604755.1 Lepidothrix coronata
CATATTCAATTTCCACCACTTTACTTTAACTGATTTTCGACAATCATCAAATTGGAAGGTACAATTAATTTTTAAGGGAGGACCATCCCACATGTCTGATTGTTTCCTAGTGGGTAAAATTTGCACTTTGGTCACCGTCTTCTGAGTCGTGTTTATTGTCTGTATTTCTATATGTCCATAATCAAAACTTTCCCAAATCCAAACTACACACATATATGTCCCTTCTATAGCTTTGGACACTTTGGGTACCTGCAGAACGGTATAACCTTTTTGTTGTGTAGCATCCCAAACTGTTGTCACTCCTTCTGTCATGATTTGATCTTGATCTCTCCATCTCCACTTGACGTTAACATCTCTTAATTCAGCTCCCTGGTCATCAGAAAATAGACAGGTTAGATTTACATCAGTAACTTCGGGGACCAGTAAATAAGGGTCAGGAGTTTCAATTCTTACAAAAGTCTCTGTCAAACCTATCAGTTTCAGAAACACTAAGATCTTCAGGTAGTAGTTCGACGAAACACCATTTTTGTCAGTGAGAGAGGCTCTACTGACCACGAGACGGGAACCTTCTTGACCCGAGTATAATGGATCCAGCTGTCGATTCCTTCGACTTTTACTGCCGTGTAGGTCGTCATTATCACCTGACGTGGACCGTCCCATGTTTCCTTTAATGGTTCCACCGACCAGTTTTTCACATAGACTTGGTCTCCTGGAGGAATGTCATGAACTGGATTCTCCAGGGGCAGAGGCCGATTCCACTGCAGTGCTCCTCTGAGGGCCGTGAGAGTTTTGTTTAAAGATAACACATAGTTAAACACTGCTTGATCCCCCACCACATGAGGATCCCCTTGATAGGTAGCTGCATGATAGGGCTTGCCATACAATATTTCGTATGGACTTACTCCTATTCTTTCCCTGGGTTTGATCCTGATTCTCAACAAGGCAAGTGGTAGTGCTTGGGGCCACTGAATTTTTGCTTCTTGACAAATTTTCTTTAATTGACCTTTCAATGTCTGATTCATCCTCTCTACTTGTCCACTGGATTGCGGTCTCCATGGTGTATGGAGATTCCACGCTATTCCCAGTGCAACAGATATTTCTTGCACTATCCCTGCGGTAAAGTGTGGCCCTCGATCAGATGATAACCCTAGAGGTATCCCAAATCTCGGAATAATTTCTCTCAGAAGAGTTTTAACTACTTCTTTTGCTTGATTGGTCCTGCATGGAAAAGCTTCTGGCCACCCTGAGAAGGTACAAACATACACTAGCAGATATTTAAAAGTTTGGGCCTTAGGCAACTCAGAAAAATCTATTTGCCAATAATCTCCTGGTAACTGTCCTACCTGTAACTTTCCCATTTGCACCTGTTTTCTGACCACTGGGTTATTCTTTATACACATGGGACACATTGCATTTACGCTTTTTGCTAGTGTTAACATCTGGTTTGAGAGAACCTCATTTTTCAAAAATTTTACCATTGCTTCTGCACCCCAGTGGCACTTATTATGTTCCGTTTCGAGTACTGCTTTCATTATTCTGACAGGTAGAATCACTTGTCCTGTGGGGGAAATATACCACCCTTTAACATTTTTCCTTGCTTCTGTTACTTGAGCTAATTTCTCATCTTCCTGTGAATAATGTGGTTTTTCTTCCATATATGCTATTGCTGGATTATTTCGAACGGGCAAAAGAGCCATCTGAGTCCATACTTCTCTTGTGGCTTGCTTAGCTGCTTGGTCAGCCTGTCGATTACCTTGAAATTCTCGTCCAGGATCAGTCTGATGTCCTTTGACATGCATTATTGCCACTGCTGAGGGCTTATGTATTGCCTCTAGCAATTGTAAAATTTCTTCCCGATGTTTAATCGTTGTCCCCTGAGAAGTAAGAAGTCCTCTCTCTTTCCAGAGTGCTCCGTGAACATGAACTACCCCAAAGGCATATTTGGAGTCAGTCCATATGTTAACTCTCCTTCCTTGGCTTAATATTAAAGCTCTCACCAATGCCCATATTTCGGCCTTTTGTGCAGACGTACCTGGGGGTAGTGCATTTGCTTCTATCACTTGTTGTAGAGTGACCACTGCATACCCAGCATACCTGGTGCCATTCTCCACAAAGCTAGATCCATCGGTGTACAACTCCCAGTCAGGATCTGTCAGTGGTTCGTCCTTCAAGTCTCTTCTGCTCGCGTAGACTTGTTCAATGGTCTCTACACAGTCATGCTCCAGGATACCTTCTTCCTGTGTAGACCTAAGGAATTCTGCTGGGTTGAGATGGTTAGTAATTTTCAGTTCAACATCATCTTGCTCTCTTAACAAAGCTTGATACTGTAACATACGGCTAGATGAGAGCCAATGCCCCCCTTTTTGCTCTAGAACTGCTATGACCATGTGGGGCACGTACACTACCATGTGTTTTCCCAGAGTCAGTTTTCGTGCTTCTTGTATTAAAATAACCGTCGCTGCCACAGCTCTGAGACACCCCGGCCATCCCCCACTTACTGCGTCTAGCCGTTTGGAGAAGTACCCAACTGGTCTCTTCCAGGATCCTAATCGCTGAGTGAGTACTCCTAAGGCCATTCGTTGTCTCTCACAAACATAGAGCTGAAATTCCTTGGTTAGGTCCGGTAGTCCCAGGGCAGGTGCTTCCTGGAGGGTTCTTTTCAGTTCCTGGAAAGCTCTTTCTTGCTTCGTCCCCCAGGTCAGCTTGGGCTCCTTTACTGCTTCATATAAGGGTCTGGCAGTTAGTCCAAAGTTAGGAATCCACAGTCTGCACCACCCGACCATTCCTAAAAAAGATCTTAGTTCTTGATTATTTCGGGGCACAGGGATAGCACATATTGCTTGAACCCTATTTGTTCCTAAGCGCCGGATTCCTTGAGAAATTTCACACCCCAGATAAATAACTTTTTGTTTTACTAGTTGAGCTTTTTCTTTTGAGACTCGGTAGCCTGCCTGTCCCAGCATGTTTAACAGTTCAATGGTTAACTGACGGCAGAGTCCCTGTTCTATAGCTCCCAAAAAGATGTCATCAACATATTGAAGTATTATATATGAAAAAGGAGATTCTTCTACCTGAGTAGTCTTCCATTCTTCAAGTTCTTTTGCTAACTGATTACCGAATATCGTAGGTGAACATTTGAATCCTTGCGGTAATCGAGTCCAAGTAAGCTGTCGCTTCCGTCCAGTCTCTGGGTTTTCCCATTCAAAGGCAAAAATTTTCCAACTTTCCCGTGCCAGTGGTATGCAGAAGAAGGCATCTTTTAGATCAATCACTGTAAACCACTGAAATCTCTCAGAAACAGATGTTAACAAGGTATAAGGGTTAGCTACAACCGGGTGGATGTCTTTTGCGATGAGGTTTACTGCTCTCAAGTCTTGCACTAACCTATACTTACCATTTGGCTTTTTTATCGGAAAAATGGGAGTATTAAACTCTGACTCACATTCTTTTAATATCCCTAAAATTAAAAACTGTGTGATCATTGGGGCTATTCCTTTTCCAGCTTCTAAACTAATTGGGTATTGTCGCACTCTAACGGGTAGTGTCCCTTCTTTTAATTCTATTCTAACTGGGGTAGCAGCTTTGGATTTTCCAGGGACCCCTGTTTCCCATACCCAAGGCACTACAGCCTGTTCTATTTCCTGAGGTATCTCTTCTTTTTCTACTTCTTTCACAACAAAAATTTTTGCTAAGTTCTCTTCCGGAATTTCCATTTTGACTCTCCCTTTTTCAAATATAATTTTAGCTTGCAAGGCTGAAAGCAGGTCCCTTCCCAGTAAACATTCAGGACTGTTAGGCATGTACAAAAATTGATGATCTAGTTCTTTTCCTCTAAATTTGATATCTAGAGGTCGCAGAAACGTTCTTTCCTCTATCTGTCCTGAAACTCCTACCACCCATGCAGTTGAATCACTTAGTGGCCCCATCAATTTATTCATTGCCGAAAAACTAGCTCCAGTATCTATTCTAAATTCTGTTGGCTCTCCCTCTACTTCTAAAACAACTTTTAAATCCCGGTCTAGTCAGCTTTGATTCTGGTAATTCCCTAACATAAATGCTTGGGCGACACTTTGTGGCGTGCCCATATTAACAGGGTTTTGCTTTTTCCAATGTCCTTGTCCTTTACAAAGAGCACATTGATTTGGTCCTATCCTACCACGTCTTCCCCCATATTGATTTCTGAATCCTGACTGATTGTTAAATCCTCTATTATTGTACACCTTCCATGCCACTTCTAATAATTTTTCCAAATCTCTTGTCTCTTCTCCGTCTAACTTCAGAAGTTTTTTTCCTAATGTCTTCTTGTGATTGTCCCATAAAAATCAATACTAATAGCAATTTTCCTGATTCAGCTTCAACATCTAAATCTGTATATTTCCGAGCTGTCTCTTCTAACCTTTCTAAAAAGGCTGACGGAGATTCCTCCTTATCCTGTCTTACTGAGTATAACTTTAACCAGTTTAGCGTTTTTGGTATCTCACTTCGTTCTCCTTCTACCAATAATTCCTGGTAAATTCTTAACCTTTTATAATCTCCAGACACATTCGGATTCCCCTCGGGATCTTCCCGCGGCACAAAATCATTTACTGTTCCCTCGTCCGCTCCAACTGCTTCCCGCAAAGGGGCCATCAGTCTAGGGGGTGAGAGCGAAACGTCTGTCTCCCTTCCCCCTCCCCGTCTCTTTTCTCTACTCCTTCCCCTTTCTTTTCGCCCCTTCCGAGTCCGTTCTGCTAGTGGAGTTCTATCAAAACCACATTCTCGCCTTCTCGTTTCTTCCTCATCCGAGGACGATTCTAACGGGGGCATGGTGGGTGATTGTGCCCTCACACGTGAAGGGAGACTATCTCCCAGGGGCGCACTTGGAGTTATGCCGGGGGAAACTAACAAAGACACGTCTTCCTCTGGTTCTAAAAACCGTATTTTTCCCTCTTGACATCCTATGCATTTATCATCAACATACCACATTCTTTTTGCCATTCAGTCTTATGTTTTAAATAATAAAACAAATCATACACACTGTACAATAACACAATAAACAGTACAACACAAACAATATAAACCAATACCTTCCTAAACCAACTTGTCAAGTCTCACTATGAGTGACAAGTGCTGGCTCAGCGTGGCTTTCGCCCCGTCTTACGACCAGCGCCTAGGCTTCCCAATAAAACCTTTGCCCAACCCAGCGGGTAAACTCACAGTCCCGTCTTATAGGCAGGCTCCCAACCAACAAACCTAAAAGAATAAAGCACCTCCGGGCTTACCTGGATGGTTGTCCGGCGGGCGCGGGGTCGGACACGAGTCGATGTCTCCCCAGAAATCACCTGGTTGCCGGCATGGAGTGGATCAACTCGTGAACCGCCCCAGCTACCCCCGGAGTCCCATCTCTGGGTCGCCAGAAAACTGTTGCCCGTAACGAAAACACAAACCAACAGAGAACCGGTTTATGCGGTGCTTTATTCAGGGCCCGGGAACCTGAGGACTAGCGTCCCAAGTCAGGATTCCAAAGACCCTCATTTTTCGTACAGCTTTTATACTTTTACACAAACAAGTTTACGTGCAGTTTCCACAGGTGCAGTTTCCACAGCAAAACAGGTACAGTTTCCACAGCAAATCAGGTACAGTTACAAACAAGCTCATACTTCATACTGATAACAATTAATAATCATCTACTCTAATCATAAATCTGCTTAAGTTGTCTTACCCCTAGTAACTGTTTAACAGACCCTTACCACATCCAAGGTAACAAATCATTATATACATGCTTGACTAAATCCTTTGATTATTGTTTCCACTTCTTCAGT
>NW_016690575.1:107270-111008 GCF_001604755.1 Lepidothrix coronata
ACCCCTCCCCGGTCCCCCCATCTCCCTGCCCCGCCCCAGCCCAGCAGAGCAGCACAGTCGTTTCTGGTCCTGCAGCAAGAAAGGGAGGCAATAGAGGACAGGGACAGTGACTGCGTGTCTGGACTGCTCAGGAGATCATCAGCTCAGGCGGCAGCTCCTGCAGCCCCAGGGCCAGACCCGCTTCCCAGTGGCCCAGGCAGCTGCTGCCACGTGGGCACAAACTCTGCTGCCCAGGAGGGTCCTGTAGTGCAGGGCTTTGCAGGTGGCCACGTAGCGGTTGCAGGACATGATGGTGAGAAGGGCAAGCTCCACTGTGATCAAGAAGAAAAGCAAAAACCACCTGTGCAGCTCATCCTGAGTAGGAGATGCCCCTGGTGTTCCAGAGGGAATTGGCCATGGCTTTGGGGAGAGTGGTGCAGATGCAACCCAGGTGCATGAGGGAGAGGTGGAGCAGGAAGAAGTCCCTGGGGGTGTGCAGGTGGTGGTGGCAGGCTACGGCGCTGAGGATGAGGCCGTTGGCCAGGAGGGCAGCCAGGGAGAGGCCCAGGAAGAAGCAGAAGTGCAAGAGCTGCAGGCCTCGCATACCAGGAGGAGGAAGTGGGGGATGGAGCTGCAGTTGGACATGAGCTTCCTCCGGGCATCAGGAACTGTCCAAGGAGGAAAAGGCATTTCACAACTTTGGGGACAGATTTCCTAGACCAAAGCCCATGAATTCCTCTGAGCATCTACCCTCATCCCAAGTATCTGCAGTCACACATATGTAGATTCTGGACTGTAGAAGACAGGCTTAGCATGACTTTAAGATGATTTCTTCTGAATTTTTTGATTTATTTTTCTACTGCTGTGACAGCGGTGACATGGGGGGCATCATGGAACCAAAGGAACCCTGAGGCATTCCAGAATCCCACGTGTGTTGGGTCTGTCTGAGCTGGAGTTTATTTTCTCACTGCAGTCGTCACAGTGCTGTGCTTTGCATTGGGAGCTACAAAGGGGTTAATCACACCAGTGCTTTGGCAACTGCTGAGCAGGGCTGGCACAGCATCCGCATTGTCAGCTTCCTCCCTTGAATCCGGGGCAAGATAATGGGAGGGGATACAGACAGGCCAGTTGAGCCAAATGGACCAAAGGGACATTGCAGAATATATGGCGTCAGCTCAGCTACAAGAGCTCACGAAAGGAACAGGAAAGGGGGAATCCATTTTTTTACAATACTTGCCTTCTGAGCGGCCTCTCTGTGTGGTGAAGCCCTGCTTCACCTGAAGTGGCCAGGCATGGCTGCTGATGGGAAGTAGAGAATAAACCTCTTTATTTTCCTCTTAACTTATGCATGCACAAACTTTGGTTTTTGCTTTAGTAAAGTGCCTGATCTCAAGGTAGAAGTCATTTTCCATCTTTTTCTGTCTCTCCTGTCTGGCTGGGAAGGGCAGCGATAGAGCGGCTTGGTGGGCACCTGGCATCCAGGCAAGGTCAACCCACTGCAACATTGCAGGGTCTCATGGAACCAAAGGACTGCTGGGACACTGGGGGAACTCACGGAATCAAGCGGCAGTCGTGACACTGCCCTGCATCGTGGAAGCAAATGTTCCCTGGGAAACTACAGAAAACCAGGGACTTAAGGGACATCATTGGGATGTGCGGGACCTCATGGAATTAAACAAACCCTGGGATATCTTTGGAACTTCATGGAATCAAAGGGATAAAACAAAAGAACCATACCCAACGACCAGAAACCATTGGATCGAACATTTCTTTAATATGCCAGCTGGGAATATAAAAGAAATGCATGGGGGAACACTGCCATGCATGAATCAAAGAATGAGTATAAATTTCGGAATAGAAATACAGTGATACTTGAAAGACCCCCCCTTCACAAGCAGTCCATACTTATGATTTTGGGGTCAAATAGCATCTGGGATTGTATTCGTGGAGCAAGACTACCATCTAGCGTCCATTTCTTCTGGGACAGGCAGTCATTTTCGCAGAGCGGTCTTCTTGCTTAGCAGGCCTGGTAGCATCTCTGATTGATCTATGCGACCTCTAACCCCTAAACTAAATATTCTAGGACCAGCAAAGACATGTGTCTTAGAACTTCCCATTTGCTTAAACAATGTAGAATTGACTTTCTTCTTAAGAGAACAATCTCTTATTAAACAAGTTTTCTGAGGCATGTAATCTAATTTCTTGAAGATGGGCATACAAGACACTCTCTATTAGTTTTATGTATCATCTACATTCTCTCTCCTAAAACTAATTGTAGTTTTAAAAGAAAAGACCGCTACCATGCCAAGAAAGCAAATCCCTTTGTTCATTAGGATTTTTATGTAAGAAAAAGCTTCTGATTTACGAAGTCGTTTAGAAAGAAGATCCTCTCTCATTTCAGTGCCATTGTGACAATATGGGGCCTCGTGTAACACATGGAACACTGAACACTGCAGATTCCCATGGAGTCAAGGGGCCATTGCGACACTCTAGGGCCTCATGGAAGAGGGAGGCCCTGCAGAGAGACCTCAAATCAGAGGTTTGGGCAATCATCAACCAGAGGAAGTTCAACAAGGGGAAGTGCCAGATTCTGTCCCTGGGATGGGGCAACCCCGGATGTACGGACAGACTGGGAATGACATGCTGCATAGCAGTGCTGGAAAACAGCCTCTGGGGTCCTGGTGGATGGCCAGTTGGCCAAGAGTCAGTGGTGCCCTGGCGGGGGCTCACTGCTCTCTCACACGAGGGTTTTCAGACACACGAGTCCTTTGCTTGCACACACACAGACAGTTCATGGCAGCAGAGGCAGAATCTCCTGGGGCTTCTGCTGCCATGCCTGGAGCCTGGATGCACCTCAGCCCTGTGGGGTGCCACCTGCTCTGCCACTATCAGAGATGCCCCAGAGCCTGAGGGATGGACACGGGGAGCTCTGGCCACAGAAGCACATCCCAGAGCTGCATCCAGGGGCTTTGCCAGGCTTTAGTACCGTAAATGCAATGTGACACCGAGACACTCTTTGTCCCACATAACTTCAAGACCCCCCCCAGGAGGCTGATGGCATTTGTACTTGCTCAAGGTCATCTCCCCACACCAACACCAGGTGTGTGCTCACGCCTGATCTGTGCAATGCAAACAGAGACGCCCTCTTTAGTCCTTCTGTGTCTCTCCAGGGAAGGCTAAAGAACCTCTGTGGGCTGGGTGAGAAGCCAGTGCTGGAAGTAGTGGTTCTACTGTGAGTGCCAACCAAGAGCGGTTGGCAGGTCTGGGATGCATGCCCTGGGGAGTTGACCTGAGTTTTCCAGTGCACATGGCAATAGATCACACCCTGCACTGGTGGTCCTTCATGTCCTACTACGGAGGTTACAGCTATGGGAAAGAGAGTGAACTTTTTGGCACTCTGAGTGCCCCTCAACCTGCTGCTGAAGTGCTGGTTCCAGCACATCAAGTTCAGGTGTGACAGGCCTCTGAGCAAGAGGAGCAGAAGGAGGGTCACAGCAGAGCTCACTTACAGAGACTGCTTCTCCATGAAGTCCAAAGCAGGTGGGAGATGCCATTCCACGTCCAAGCTTTCTCTGGGGAACGTGCTCCTCCCATGCACTGCCTCGCCGTAGCACTGGTGCCACAGACCCCGACAAAATCACCAAGTGATCTTTGTCGCCAGCAGAAATGCTCCTGCTTCCAGCAGGGATGCTCCCCGGGACAGGCCAGGAGAGGATGAACCCGGGACGATGAGCCCGGAGGGATGATCTGCCTCTCGTA
>NW_016690575.1:112844-115855 GCF_001604755.1 Lepidothrix coronata
TGGTAGAGATCACCGAGGGCAGTGAAATCACCAGCAAGTGCTCACACGGCAGCATACGAATCGGTGATTTTATCAATTTCTACAGGCAGTTCCCGGGCCACAGTTCCGAGCTCCTGGCACGTGCTGCTAAAGGGTCCAGAGAGCTGCGGGTGCCAGCGGGGCTGTTGTCGGTGTCGGGAGTTTGGTCTTGGAGCATCCTCTGGCTATCTGCAGCAGGTTGAGGGGCACTCAAAGGCACAGCCAAAAGTTTCATTATCCTTCCCATCTCTGACACTTCCGTAAATTCTGAGGGTTCCTCAATCCCCCATTTCCTCACACCCTGGGAACACACAATGCTGATCCTGCAAACAGGGAGCCCTGCAAATGTTGCCAGCCTGGGGAAAATTTGGAATCGTGCCAGAGGCAGCCTGAACACAGAATGAGACAGTTAATGAGATGAGAGCTTGATAGACCTGGGGCAGCTTTGGAATATCTGCTGATTTTTTTTAGAAAAGGAGAAATGTCCCTTTAGAAAAGGGATTGCAGAAACAGCCGAGGTGTCATCTTGTGGCAGCAGGTGGATGAGAAGACAGCGGGAGAGGGATAGCGAGAGAGGTTGAAGGGGAGAGCAGAGACTGAGGAGGGGTCTGAGCTTTCTCTTCTTTCTCTTCTCATTTCCTTACAGAAGTAAGGTCATCTGGAATGAACACATGCATAACAGCAAGTACGAGATTTTCAACCATTTTTCTCTATTCAGTGGTATTTCCCCACAGGGCCTGAACAGGCTGCTCTGTGTTTTCTGGGAGGAAGAAGAAGGATGCATTGATGAAAAGCCGGGATATAGAGAAGATGTGACCCTGGTAGAAAGTGAGGACGATACAGACAAAATTCATGCTGAGACCAACTTGCCTTTTTGCTGAGAGGGTCAGAAATCACCACCCTGACCCGAGAGAAGAGAGCTGCCAGAAACGACTCTCTTGCAGAGCAAAGGAAGCAGGAGGGTAGGGAAATGGATTGTTCTTTCAGTTCCAGGATTCCTCCTTTGTTTTCTCCCTCCCAAAACAGCAGCTCCTGTGGATCCCTCAGCCGTTGGCATTCTGAGCATTGCCTGGATCTGGGGCCTCACTCATGGGCAGGGGCTCTTCCCAGTCAGATCGCAGTGCAGTCAGTCCTCCCCTCCCTAGATGCAATCGCCTGCAGTGCTGCACACCCACTACAGGGCTTTTGGGAGCTCCAGTCTTCTTCCCTACTGCCCCTTTCACATCCCCGTGCTGTCTGCAGCTCTCTGTGCTGCATCTTACTCGGAGAACAAGTGTCTCCTCCAAAACGATGGCTTCTCCCCATCCTTCTTCATCTGCCTGGGAAGAATGCCTCACTCCCATCTCCCCAGGAAAAGAAGATGAGCCCTGCCGGGCAGCGACCCAGGGTCTCTGGCTGTGCGTTTCTCTGCTGGGAAAAGGCAGAGTGCGAGAGAGGAACCTGGCTCCAGCAGGGCTGCTGTATTTCCCAGCCCCAGCGGTGGCAAGGACAGCATATTGTCCAGGGAATGTGCTGAGGGATGAGCAGGGAACAGGACTGAAGGCCCACACGCACACGAAGGGAGTGCACGGGCAACCACCAGAGTGCTCCCTGCTAGTGGTGGGGCTGGGATAGCCCTGGCCCACCCATCTGAAAGGGCAGCTGAAGGTCTGTGGGCTTGGCAGATGCAGACACTCCCAGCCCCTTTTCTTGATCAACTCCAGAGCGATCCAAGGCACCCATCGCAACACAAGAAACTGTGGCTTTCACAGTCTTCCCAGGTGGAAGAGCATCATCAAGTTCACCCTCCCTATGCTTGTGTGCTCCTGACATGGTTCTGCCCTATTAGGTGTCAGAGGAGAGATAACACATTTACAGGAAATTTAGCAGTCTGCATTTGTACTGAGATGCTAAAGAAGGATGGTCCTGCAACCTTCCTTCCTGAGCCCAGGGCCACATGGCTGGAGGTCTCTCTTTTCTTACTGATTTTGTCTCCTATCTCACCATATCTCTTACCCTTGGTCTGGCTTGGCTGCACCTCGCTCTGTCGCACTGTCTGCCCTCACAGCTTCTTCAGCACACGTCTGAAATATAGTGTTAAGATGAGTGATGTGTGACACTCCAAGTATTGAGGATCATGATTGTGTCTTTTCCACACTCAAGGCAAGGCCAGAACCCTCTCTTATCCAAAGAGAAAGATCTTCAAGAACCGGAGAATCGCGGTGCCTGCCTGGAGTGGATCAGAGTATCGACGACAAGATGCCTCAGGAGAAGATAGGGACACATATTGCAGCTGACTGCTGGATGCTCAGATTTGCGCTACCCTGTGCTGTGTACATCAGTTGGCACTGAGGCATTCTGTAAAAAGCTTGTGCGCTGTGTAGGACTGAAACGTCCTCTTTTCATGGGATGCTACTTTGCTCCGCTGTAGAACCAATTAACCGAGTTGTGTATTTCTAAGAAAATCCTCTGAAAGCTACAAAGATGACGGTGTCAAATAGTCCGCCTCCGCCAGGGCGCAGGAATAGAAAACAGCATCCCCATGACGGGGCCCGGAGAGCCAGAGGACGCTCCAAAGCCGATCTCCCGACACCGACAGCCGCCCCGCTGGAACCTGCAGCTCTCTGGACCCTTTAGCAGCGCGTGCCAGGAGCTCGGGACTGTGGCCCGGGAGCAGCCAGTAGAAATGGATAAAGTCACCGATTCGTATGCTGCCGTGTGAGCACTTGCTGGTGATTTCAGTGCCCTCGGTGATCTCTACCAATGGGTCCTGCTGCAAATGGGCTCTGCCTGCAGACACTGGCAGGGAGATAAAGAAGAAAAGCTGTCAGAAGTGCTTTTTGCACTGGACGTTTTTTTCCCAGAGCAAAGGGCACAGAAGCAGTCAGGACCATACGGAGAAGAAATTTAAGAGGATGTCAAGGTGTGCGGTAGTGGAAGTGTCCATTAGTATTTGCTGGAGAGATGGGTGCAGGAAAGAGAGGTGGATTGGTGGAGTCACTGAAGAATGGAAA
>NW_016690575.1:118913-119963 GCF_001604755.1 Lepidothrix coronata
TCAGTGGCAGGGACCCCATGCTCCGGGTTTGGGACACAAATGTGTTCCATTCGACACCCGAAGTTACGGGAATCCCCACTAAGCAGGTTTTGAAGGGGTTGCTGGCACTGGTCAAGGCCAGGCACAAGGTGTCCGTGCCCGTGGCCTTGGCCAGCGTTACCCACAAGTTCTCTGAAGGTTGACTCATCCAATCTCTTAGTGGCGACATGATGATGCGAGGGATGAGTCCGATGGTGATGCTCAGGAAGATGTAGAATGGGAGTGCTTGCATCTTTCTCTTCAAGTCTGGGAGATCTTTATCCGCTTAGCAGGGACCCACTTCGGCCCTTCTGAACCTGAAATACATGCATAGCCCTTCCCCCAGGTGATCAGGGGGAAAGGGCCCGTCCATGTCTCCGTTAGTGGGTCTTTATACATGATTTTTGCTTTCAATGATGACGGTGAAGAATCTGATTTGAAGTGTCGATCTACGGGACTTCTGTTTAGGTGAGTATCAGATTCCTCCATCATGTTTAAAAAATTTAAAACATACATTATCTTTTCCAATCTGTCTTGGGGGGACAGGTCAATACTCCCTCTCTTTTGTTTTTTAAGTAAATTTTTGCTCTGCTATAGTTGTAATAGTTTTGCCGAATTGATGAGGGAGGAATACCCACTCCCATAAACAGAAGTCTCTGTTATCAGTGGTAAGCTGACCCAGCAGGGCCAGTGGTTGTTTTTGCTCACGAATTATTACAAGGGAGGATGGCAGTCCCTCCGTCCTCTTAAATGATTTTCTCTCTGATATCTTTTTCTCAACAATGGTAAGGGAGTTTTCAGCCTCTGTTGTTAATGATCTGGGTGAGGACAAATCAGCATCTCCTAAAAATTTTCATCTGGAGACAGTGTTGCAAATAACTAAAGTTAAGCAATTGGTAGTAGAATGGTTAAGGCTTGATAGAACTGTAGGCCTGGAAAACTATGGTCAAAAAAAGGTAGTTAAGCAACAACCCTGTTCATAGGAATAGAATGTGCTGAAGAAGTAGAAACAATAATCAAAAGATTTAGTCA
>NW_016690575.1:122835-125325 GCF_001604755.1 Lepidothrix coronata
TCCATCTCTGTAGCGGTGGCAGCCTCCTCCCTGAAGGCTCTCCAGATATCTGGCAGCTTAGGCTGTCGATCAGGGGAGTGCTGCTCGATGTCTAAATCGGGTTCAGAGTAGCGGCAGACAGGGTAAGCCTCGGTGCTATCCGGCCTATGGGCGCGACCATCTTTCCGGATGTTATTGCCGGAAGAGGCCCTGACCTTCGCCCTGACCCTGCCCCTTAGTGTCCGTCTACCCCGGGAGGGTGATGACGTGGGGGTAGAGGCAGCGCTGGAAGGAGAGGGCGTTCTGGTGGGAGGGTCCGTGGGCGTACCGGAGGCATAGGGGGGCTGGCGCGAAGGCGGGCTGGGGGGCGGGACCGACGGAGCGCACGCAAAAAGTTTGCGCGCCGTGGTGCCACACGGTGTGGGTTCCCGCGATCTTCCCCCGCGTGCTTCAGCCCTGTGTGCGTGCAAACGCCCTTCCCCCCCCGTCGCCATGTTGCCCAGACCGCGTGTTCCCTGCGCCACTTTTTTTCCTCCCGCCGTCTTGTGTATCTGTCTGCTCAGTGTCCGTCTCTGCCTTCTTAGTTTCTGGGAGGCTGATATTCTTGTTCATCACCTGGTGCTGTAGCACCATCAGAACAAGCCTCCACGCGATGAGCGCCTCTTTAGCTAAACGGTCCCCCTTATCGCTATCTCGCCAGAGATCACAGCCCACAGCCTGCCACTTTTCGATATTAGTGTCCTCGGCAAGCTTATAGCTCTTGCGATCGAGCCACCTGGCGAGCGCCTTCGCTGACTTTTTGTCGAGGGGGTGGCCGTGTTCTATAACAAAGTCTTTTAGGCGCCTGTATACAAATTTTTGAGAGGTTGAGAGGGTGAGTCCCATGGCGATATTAAGCGGGTCTCAACTCCACAGTCTCGGATAAAAAATCCTCTCTTTCAATGTCCAGTTGGGGTGTGGGTGATGGGGTAGGGTGCGGGAATGTCTTCAGCAGCTCACCTGTCCAGCGTGTCGACCCGCGCAGCTACCACCGAGCTCGCAGCCGTCCATTCTGCTGAAGAGGACAGGTGGGGACGATCGCCTCTCCAGTGTCGCCTGAGCCCAAGTGAAGGCACAGGAGTTCTCTCAATATGAGAGCCCTCAACTGTGCCCCACGTTGGGCGCCATCTGTTGCGGGTCCGAAGGGAAGAGGGGACAGGACACGAGGAAGGGTGCAAGCAGACTTGTTTATTCAGGCGTGCGCCCGATTCTTAACCGTCCCGCCTGGGAAAGGGGGCAGAACATCGGGTGGGCTATCAGACAGACAAATGGGGGAGCAAATCAGAACAGGGCACAGGCAAAAGGGGGAGGAGGAAGCCTGAGTATGTGCAGTTGTGCACTGTGTAGCATGAATACAGTGAAACCACATAATAACAGTAAAGTCCATATGAAAGTCCTGCCAATTGCTGTATGCTTTTCTCCATGCCTGGAACTGTTCCCATCCTGAATCTTGCTTCTCTACAAGCAAGAGCTTTCTGTGCTGGCATCTTTGGTGTGGGAGGAATCTTCGTCCGTATGCAATTTTGGGAGTCGGGCTGAGAATTTTGACGCAGCGCTGAAAACATGAAATGACTGCGCTTATCGGCAGGAAAGAAAGCCTGGAAGCTTTGGCTTTGTGGTGCTTTTGTTTTGTCAGCCTGGAGACTCCATGTGGAGCAAGAGCTTTCTCTGCCTACATCTTCGCTGTGGGAGGAATCTTCCTTCGTATGCAATTTTGGGAGTCGGTCTGACTGTTGGGAGACCAATCTGAAAACAGGAAATGACAGCCCTTATGGACAGGAAAGAAAGCCAGCAAGCTTTAGCTTTCTGGTGCAGTTGGTTTGTCAGCCTTATGACTCCATGGGCAGCAAGAGTTTCCCGGATGGCATCTTTAGTGTCAGAGGAATCCTTGTCCGTATGCAATTTTGGGGGTCGGGCTGGCAATTTCGACGCAGCACTGGCAACAGGAAATGACAGCCCTTATCAGCAGGAAAGAAAACCTGGAAGATTTGGCTTTGTGGTGCAGTTGGTTTGTCAGCGTGGAAACTCCACGGGGAGCAAGAGCTTTCAGGGCTGACATCTTTGTTGTGCGAGGAGTCTTTGTATGCAATTTTGGGAGTCCGTCTGTCAGTTGGGAGGCAGGGTTGAAAACAGGAAAAAAGAGCCCATATCCCCAGGAAAGAAAGCCTGGAAGCTTTGGCTTTGTGGTGCAGTTGGTTGTCAGCCTGGAGACTCCATGGGGAGCAGGAACTTTCTGTGCTGGCATCTATGGTTTGGGAGGAATCTTTGTTTATACGCAATTTTGGGAGTCGGTCTGTCAGTTGGGAGGCAGGGTTGAAAACAGGAAAAAAGAGCCCATATCCCCAGGAAAGAAAGCCTGGAAGCTTTGGCTTTGTGGTGCAGTTGGTTGTTCAGCCTGGAGACTCCATGGGGAGCAAGAACTTTCTGTGCTGGCATCTATGGTTTGGGAGGAATCTTTGTTTATACGCAATT
>NW_016690575.1:126333-128230 GCF_001604755.1 Lepidothrix coronata
GCTATATGACCTCAAAATCATAACCTAATTCTCCACTGCTGGTGAAGGGGGAAGGGGTCTCTCAAGCGTCACTGTATTTATATTCCGAAATTTATACTAGATGTTTGATCCATGCATGGCAGAGTACCCCATGTATTCCCAGCTGACATATTAAAGAAATGTTCGATACAATGGTTTCTGGTCGTTAGGTTTAATTCCTTTTTTCCCCCCTTTGATTCCATGAAACTCCAAAGATATCTTAGGTTTGTTTAATACCATGAAGTTTAAACAACTCCAAAGAAACAGATGAAAAATTTCAGTTGGTGGCATCTTTGAAGCCACTCAAGATAACTTACATTATCTATAAATATTTACAAGTCAAACTCATACAACTACCTGCATTTTCAAAACCACACAGAAAGCTAGAAAATCAATTCTAAAGTTATTTAAAATCAAAGAGATCAAAACTGATTTGCATTAGTTAATATTTATTGATACAAAGGAAAAAATAATTTGCAACAAGCTATGTATTTACTATTTACACAGAAGAAAGATCTTTAAGATCAATGAAACAACCTGCCCCTAAAACTGGAGTGTCAGATGAAAACCTTCAGTGTTCTTCAGAATTCCTTTGCATTAGATGATCTTCAATTTGCAGGTAAAGTTATGGGGAAGAGGTATCCAACAATGTATTTCTTGCTTTTGGTCTAAATTATAAAAAGAACAGAAATTCGTTCCAATTAACACAGTTAAAAATAGGTCTATCTGTCCCATAATATCAGGGAATTACCAGACAGTAAAGTGGAACAACAGCAAATTGTACTCACAGCAGCAAGGACATCAGAGCATTCACCTACTCCGGTGCCAAATCAATAAAAATATTAGTATAATTTCAATTATGCTCAAAAGAGCATATTAGCCTAATTTAATTTAACTAACAGTGGTCTCTGACAAATGTGTTCATCTGTGCAAAATTTGAAGCTGTCAAAATCACACCTGGTTGTGGCATTGACACTTGCTCCACATGTATTTTCTTATGCTATTTCTAATTCAAAAAGCTGCATTCTGTGAAGGACTTAGAGGCCTCAGTATTTAGCGTGCATGTGAGTTTCATGTTATTTTTATAGAAATCTTGTGTGTATTTTAATTCATTTAAACTCAGGTTTACACAAACGGTCCCCAATCTCTGGTCCACAGCCCCAAAGGTCACGCAAAACTGCTTACAGTAGGGAAAATATCCAAGAATTAAAACTGTTACTGAGAGAATAACGTCTGATGCAACTCACCACACCAAGTCACAGCTGAGGACTGCTACTCCACATGTAGAGTTATATGGGAAAAGCAGCCACTTGATAGCCTGGACTGCACAAGATGCCAAATTTCAAGCTGGTTTAAAGCCCGCACAGAATGAAGACTGCTGTTAAGAATTTTAAGTGGAAATAACACTATCAAAATACATTTTTGTAAAATGTTACGTGCAGAAGATTGTTAGCTAATTCGCCCAAACTGAGCAGTGGACTTCTCATCAAACCCAGGTATGTGTCTGCCTTAGAGGGACTCCTCAGGGCAAAGACCAGAAAGGGGAAGTCAAAGCTGACAGCTGCAGCACAACTCAGCATGCACCTTTTACCCTTTACTGTGGAGAAATGGATAGCAGTGGCCATTCACCAGCAGCCAAGCGCTCTGGCACACCCCACACGGATGGCCTGCTGTGCAACATGGAAAAGGCTGCTTTCCAGTTGAGGTGTAAAGCATCAGGGTCTTCCCAACACAAGCATGAACTTAAGTCTCCTGTTAATGTATCTAGATCTCGTCTGGAATCTACACAAATATTTTTGTCCACAATATTATGGGGCAAGAAGCACATAGTGAGAATGGCCACCTTATTCTGCTAAAGAACTCAGCTCTCCATATCTTC
>NW_016690575.1:128865-130114 GCF_001604755.1 Lepidothrix coronata
TCATGTTTTTGATGAGCTTTCCCTGAACCTTCTCTAGTCCTACCACTTTCTTCTTGAGTTAAGGGATAAAATTCACATGAAACACTCTAGAAAATCAGATATTTTTACCAACAGTGACCATTTTCTTCCTTATTTCTCTGATTATTATTTCAGCCCTGATTTGTTTTAGAACTGTGTTAGGACCATATGGCATTATCCATTCTTGTTAGTATTTGTTTTATTAGTTCTATAACTTCACTGAGAAATGTTTCAGTTTCAAACAGCAGTTCTAGACAGTCCCCACAAAGAAAGGCTCTTCAACATTGAAACATCTTCCAGATTGCACAGCAAAAATAATTTGGCATTTGAATTTTGACTCTTTTCTGAACACTACCTAAATATTTATTATCTTCTGGCCACAGAGGCTCTAGCTAAGCTTCCTCTTCCTGTTTGTTTAAACACAGATTTATTGCCCACTTTGAACCATTTTATGCACTGTTCTCAAAGCTCCCTCTTCACCTACCATGTTGTGGTTTTGTATTTAACCTACAAAAGCTTGAGACTCTACTAACACCATATACTGCTTTTTTAGATGTGATATTACAGGTATCAGTAAAACGACCACAAGGTTTTATACCTTAACTGTGCACATTAGCATCATGATCTGAACACAAACAGAAGCACAGTTTATTTCTTTTCTACCTCTGCTTTAAAGGCACAACAACACTTCTGGGTATGTTCTGTATTTCTTCCTTTCTTCTGAAAAGTTAACGTTTTTATAACAAGAATATACAGCATTGCTACAGATAAAGTAAGAACAGGTTTTTCCACATCACGTTAATAGATTTTGTCATAAAATTATTTTCATCCACAGAGAGAATCAAGTGTTACAGGAGGAATATCTTACAGCAATAGAGTATTTGATTACAGATAACTTTGTTTTTAAGTATCAAAAGGGAAAAAGTCTGTGTTCATACTTGTTTTGTTGGCTTTCTGCTTGTGACGATCCTTCCTCTGTCTATTCTTACTGCGATATTGTGTTTCTGGATGCACTAATCCACTAATCACAAGCCCTTCTGAAACAAAAGGAAGTTAAACAAAGCTTGCTAACTCACAGTAACCTTAAAAACTTACACACCAACAAGCATTTTAACCGAGAATATACTTCCTTGATGCTGAAATTTTCAGACAGCTTTAGAAAGCCATAACAAACCAAAAAGCTTTTCATTATTAAGTCTTTTGGAGTGCAAGGCAACTTGAGATATTTTGA
>NW_016690575.1:134159-143350 GCF_001604755.1 Lepidothrix coronata
GGAATATCTAGAAGAGAAAAAATTATTCTTAGTACATTTTAGTGTTGAGTCAATTTTACTTAATGAAAGGAACCTGTAGGTCAATAATTTTATATCCTCAACAAAACCATAAAAAAGACATTAAAAAAATTAAAAAAACAATGCAAAGAACAACTATTAAAAACTGGTTTTAGACTCCTTAAACTTCTCTCTTTAGATTGCCTATGACTAGAAAGTTACATCCACAAAAATATATACAATAGCTGAAGAATTAAATGCTGTATTTTCCAAATTTCATTTAAAAATACAACAAACCTGACAGTGAAGTTACTCTGTGGCGGTAGGATTGTATCTACTACGCAAGTCTCACGAGAACAGTTTAACCAGCACAAACTTCCTCATGTGAAAGACACTAGATTCGGCACCCACATTTGAGAACAGGATGTTGACTACACCACTTGGTTTCTCTATTAACTATTTGACCAATCTCAAACTATCTCGTAGTTCAATTGGGCCATCACTGCTTAAAAGTTAACAAGGTGTGTTTAATTATCTACCAAGTTATACCACGCTTGTAAGGAATCACATAAAAAGCTTACTGTGGTCCATGTTGCCTGTTACGTTTTCTTTTGTTATTTTTTATTTTTACATCTGATAACTTCTGTTTTTTCCTTGTCAGGTTCTGTACAGAAGAGCTGTCAGAATCTGTTTGAGACTCAGTGTCCTCAGGGTTTGAGTAAACAGCTTTATTGGTTCTGCAAGGAATCTTTCCGGGTATCTTCCCTGAAGACTTGGCTGGCAACTGCTTCTTTTCAGAATTCTTCACACTCTCCATGGGATGCTGTAGTGCTTTCACAGGAGATTGGTTATTTGCACCACCAGGTGACTCCAATGTGTGCAACACATTTCTAGGCTTTTCAGACACAGCCAATTTCTGAATCACGGGAGTCTCTAATTTCTGACGCAAGGGTGTGGTACACACATCTTTCAAATCTACAGGCTCTCTTTCATGCTCTTCTTCACTAGGTTCACTGTCAGAACTCTTCTCTCTTTGCAACTGAGGTTTTTTACTACTACTTTTCTGGACAGATTTTTTAAGCTCCTTCCTTGAACTTAATGCCACTTTCTTAGCTACTTTAACCTTAGGAAGTTTCTGCTTAGCAGTTTGTTTCCTCTTATCTAAATGCTGAGAAGCTTTTGAAGCTGACTGCAGATTCTTGGAAGACTTGAGAGACTTTTTTGGAGACACAGTCTGCTCTTGTTGATGCCCAGATGAGGGCATAGGCAAATCTTCACTTGGCAGCACCCTTGTTTTACATTTTTCTGCATCAGATGTTTCTGTTTCCCATCCAGACCATGACAATATCAGTTCTTCAGCTTCTGGTTTCCAGGATGTGTTCTTTTTCTGGTTTGGAGAGTCTTGTCTAAGTGCGTCCTTTTTAGTCTTTCCTATCAATACACAAAACATTTGGACATTAATATCTTTTTACATTAAACAGATACATGTTGACATCTGAATGCCTAAAAATAAACCAAAAATTCAAAATGGGAAAACAAACAAACAAAAGGTATCACAAAACCAGGTTTGTTCCTGAAGGCTAAAAGAAGGCCTTCTCTAAACTAGAGTGTATAAAAAAACCTTTTTAGTGTACTTCCAGTATTTCCTAACAGAAAAAAAAGGGAGCAGAAATGTTACATTTACCTTGCTATCCAGTTCTCAGTGTTTCCTGCTACAAACCTTTTCACAAATAATTCCTAAAACCCAATCCCCTTCAGTTTGAAGCATGTGTCTTAACCTCCTTCCTACCTACCTTCTACCCTACGTACCCTACCATGTGGGTACCTACCTTCTACACCAGCTCATAAGGAAAGACGACACCACTAAATTAATTTTTAACATCCTAACAGGAAGGGCAAAGAGGATGGGAAAAGTGAAAACACTCTGTCTCACTGCCTCATACACATCCAAATCTAACTGTGGAACTGAAACATCAAAAAGGAATCCATTAATGTCTCTTATCTACTTTATTATAATTTCCTAATAAACCACCACAAAATAATCCGGTAATATGACCTGGAAGGAA
This sequence comes from Lepidothrix coronata, assembly GCF_001604755.1. NCBI lineage: Eukaryota > Metazoa > Chordata > Aves > Passeriformes > Pipridae > Lepidothrix > Lepidothrix coronata. Next base: position 136,223 of record NW_016690575.1, read on the forward strand.
AAGTTTAAGGAGCTGTTAAAGAACTTACCTGTATGAGTACTCTTTTGGCTTTGAGATTTAAGGACATTTCCTTCACTGTTAGAGATTGGATCCGATTTCGACGTTCTTTTGATGTCAAAGGCTCCAGCATCCAGATTATTCAGTTTCTGTTTAGTAAGTGCTTCAATCTGTGCTTTCCTGTTCTTGCCTTTCTTACTCTGTGTCTTTCTTCTGTTCAGAGGGCTGAGATTTAGAAACAGGAGTTGCAGAGCCATCTTTTTTTGATTTTCTTTTCTTACTGGGTATTGAAATCCAAGAAGGAAATGATGCACCACCTGAGTCATCAATTAAAAATTCACATTTATTTTCGATTTCCATATCCTGATCTTTCACAGGAGGAGGTGATGGAGGTGATATCGAGGCTGAATATCTACAGAAAGGAGTGACAATGACAAATCATTTTGGGCGGTGGGGTAAATTGACTTACAATCTTTAAGATCTAGTGGTGATTCCAGAACACCTAAACACAGTACAGAACATTCTTCAGAATGCATTCATTCATTGCTCTTCAAGCTTCCAGAAAGAGCACAAGGCCTGCTTCTTCTTGCTGATGCTGGACAGTCAACTGGACAGACACTGGACAGTCAATTTCCTACGTAAGCAGCCAGATCCAGACTAGCTCTGAGAAAAGACTGCTTGCTCACTGTAAACTTCAAAATCACATAAGGTTTTCCTGAATCCTCTAGGCTACCTATCAACAGACATTATTCAACACACCATTTTACTGGCAGACAAAACCAAGAGCACTGTTAAATTCTACACAAAATTTTGAAACAACCATTCAAACCCTTTCTCAAGTGGCATTTTTAAGTAATGTTCGACTATCACAAAACATGCTCCCAGACTTTGTTTATAGATAAAAGGATGTTGTTCCGATATTCAGACCAGAGTTATTTTAATAGCAAATTATGTTCCATATTAAGCCTCAAAACAAACCTCTGTCGAAGTGTTCCTGTTGCTACAGCTGCTAAGAGAGCTGAAGAGAAAGTCTTCTCTTTCTGCACAGAAGATGTAGCAACAGGTTCTGTTCCTTGCACAAGAACAACCTGCTCATCTCTCCCAGTCTGAGGTCCTTCCAAATTTTCAACTTCTCCACAGCTCTTTGCTGCAGCAGGTGTATTCCAGCCATCAAGACATAATCTATGTATGAAGAACAGCATTCAGATATATTGCTATAAATCTTGTGAGTGCACAATAGAGTATTGTGAGGAAGAACAGATGCTCCTGCTGACAGTGTCTCACTTAGGAATGAGTTTCCCCTTGGTAATTTACTGAAACATGGCCTAGCTGTAGTACTTCCCAGCACAGTAGCATGTGTCCAAAGCAATACAGAGTCTTATGGTGACTCTTGATCAAAGTAAAGGCTGCTCAGTAAGACAAATTCCTAATTTGTCCTAATGTGCTTCAGAAATTGTCAGGTTTCCTAGACTGTAGGTACACTGTCTTCCCAATCTCACTTCATCAATGGGAATCGATGGGATCAGTGTCAGTCCATCTCTATGATCTACCCTACAGGCTCAGCCCTCCAGGAAAGCAGAACTGTGGTAAGGACCACTGGCCAATACTGCAGTTGGGCTTCAAATTTTCCAGTGGGGAGATAGAGATCCCAGCTTAAGTTTTTCTATTTCGTATAAAAAACTCGTCTATTCAGAGTGAGAAGAATGATGACTGTTCATTTCTACTTTAACAAATTCTTGTTAACTTCTAAGGTCAATACTGTCAATAGGATTCACTGAAAAAGTCTGGACTACTTAAGAAGCTGATACTTTGGTGAACTTTTCTGCAAAGAGTTCAAGTCTATTCTGACAGGCTTCCTACACTTGGGTGCTGCACTTATCACCAGAATATTTAATAAAAAATAATTCTGTCCTTCTTAAAAACAGATATGGAAATTTTCTAAAAAGCTTGGAATTATTTTTTATGAGTTCACAATCTAAACTTATAAACGATGGAAACCACTGTGTTGATTTACCCTAAGGTGGAGGGCACACAGGGGATGTAACACCACAGCCATGTTCAGCTCTACTTACTTAACTACCGGAGAACTTTTCCCTTTCTCCAAAGGAAAAGGTGATCCAACAGACCCGTGATCATCCTCAGGGTCCAAAAACACGGCAGGACTTCGGCACAGCGCTTCAACATCTAATGTAGTTTTTTTGCTTTCAGACACAGGAGACTCTGTTTTTTTAGAAACATCTACATAATCATGTATTGCAGGCTTCAAGGGTGATTCACACGACTGTCCTGCCATATATATAGAACAGGTTTAATTCCTCTACTCAAAACCTTACAAAAAAACCCCCCAAGAAACCCTTAATTCAGTACTAGTGGGACCAACCTCTGCTGCTGACTGGTTTTAGCAGTGATGTAGGTGAGGATTCTGGAGAATAACAGGCTCTTTTCACAGAGTTGGTTGATCCTGCCTTTGGCTGTCCTAGTTGGTAACGAATAATGAGACGAAGTAAAATAGTTGATAAAGCAACAGTATTTTGATAGGAATACAAATTTCTACAGAACATGATATACTTTCCTTCCCTTAAATCACACTGTGATGTGAATCACAGTTCTATTTTAACTAAACACTTCAACTTTCTATCAAGTAAGACTTTCTAGAAGTAACTATAAATTTCAAATAACAGGAAAAACAGTGTGTACAGCAAAAATCTATATGCAGCTTTAAACAGGCATCCTGCTAGTCTCCAGGCAAGCTATTCTTTTCATTAGAATGAATTATTTTAAACAATTTAATTCACCTTTCTTAAGACAGGCTGAGGTTTTGCAAGAAATTATTTGACATTATATGGTATTCTAACATCAAACTAAAGTAAACAAACACCACTATAAAGGATGTCTGTTCTCAACCCTGCCATTAACAGAATATCCTGTTAATGGATCAAAACATTAAAATCAAAACATTAAAATTAAATATACAAACTAGATTATTGGCATCATTTTCCCAGCACACTAACAAGGCCTTCAACTTGTTTCCACTCTTCAAGAAAGATACATATATACAAAGTTATTGTACAGATAACTATCAGGAGTTAACGAGCTTTTGGACAAGCATCACCTTTCAACTCTACTGTTCACTATTTAGCTAAGAACTGTGTCCATATATCTAGCAAAGTGGCCAAAACCAACTACAATGGAGTCCACGACAGCCACACCCACCAGCAGTAATAAGGCAGCGTGCTCCAACCTGAGACCATAAAAAATTTAAGTGTCCTGGACAAAAAGCTGAAAAAGCTTTCACTAGAAAAAAACCTGGAAAATAAGCTATTAAACAAATCTAATTACAGAATATTTACTGTAAGAGCACAACAAACTAAGAAAAAAACCCATTATCAACAACTATTACAGATGGTTAAATTGTAGCCTATATACTGTTACAAGTGGCATACGGAGCTTCTTCAATGCTCATACAGAACTAAATCCTACAGAACTAAATTTGTACCCTGGTGAAACTGTACCCAAAGCTATACTGTGACATTGCCATAACTAACTTACGCTTTGGCTCTGCACTGAAGTCCTCTTCCTATTTTTGACAACAGGAGCTGAGCAAAGGGTTGCATTTGGAGAGTTTATTGTAAGATCACTGCTGCAACCTATGAAGAAAACACTGTAAGTATGGGGATCTTGGAATTGTCCAGGTCTCATTTATTTTAACAAGTTGCTACAGCTATTAAGGTCACATAAACCCAAACAAGAAAGGAATCAGCTACTCAGGAAAGATTACCTTTATAAGACAGCTAAGACACAGTTTTAAGCAACTGGGAGGGGGGTGCTTTTCAAGACCCTGAGAAAAACTTCATTTTTATCCATTTTATCTCTAATTTTTATTTCTATTTACTTACCACTAAATATAATATAAAGAAGAAATTATTTCTTCTTTTACCAGCAAATTGAGTAAAACACCAAATAAGAGCTTACTTTCAAAACAATCCTGTATGAGTTTCAGTACGTTTTGACCTGGCTGTACATCAATCTTACTTCTAGAAAGAAGAGGAAAAAAAAAATATTTTAAATCAAAAATATCAAATGTTCTTATCCCAGCAATAATAAAGCAGCAAAGTTCTTACTTCTCAATATTTTAAATTATTGTTTCCTCTAGTCTCAGCTTCAATATACTTTTACCTATCATTTCCACACATAGATATCTGCAAAGAAACTTGTCAAAATAAGAACTCCAGGGAAAAAAGCCTCACTGCCACAGATTATGATGAGAATGAAGAATTCTCTCTACATAAAAGAAAACACACAACTACTTCCCTGAGGTAAAAGAGCTTTGGGGTGAAGAAAGTCTCTCTTGAAATAAACATTTTTTGGCCAGAAGTGAGCGATTCACTAGCCAGACAATGTTGATCAAAACCAAAATAACACTAGAAAAGACATGGGGTATTACTCCCATAATGATCATTATACACAGTTGATTTGGTAGATTTGGTAAGCTCTTGAAATGCAAGTCTAAAAATGGATTCCAGCAACAAGAACTTCACAGGCTTCTGACGTGCCTTTAAAGAATGCTACAGCACTGCAAATACTCCAACTCATCTCTAGCATTTAACCAGCAAGGTCCAAATACACTGGAACTCTGTGTGGGCTTCATTTCTCTACTTCTCAAAAGGCAAAATGTCTGCACAGACTACTCCTTCCGTACTCAGGCAGCCGAGTTAGGAGCACCTTAGGTATAGCAACACCATAGTTTGCTGCCTCAGCAAAGGAAACAAAGGAAAACCTTGGGGCTTTGTCCCCCAGCACTGTTTGCTCCTCCCACCACTAAGAAATACAAGAAATTTGGGAAACATCGTATGATCGGATTAATAGGATACACCGTATAGCTTTGACATTATGCTCTCAGATAAAAATCCACATAAGTTTTCCAGAATCTAAGAATAAAACTTCAAATGCAAATTACCCTCCTCCATGGCAGAATCTTGCTCTGTAGTCTTTTTTTAAATGATTCTGTGAAGAAATAAGTTCTTACTAGGCATAATGACACTTGACAGGAAAACAAGTAAGCAAATATCAAGCATTCTCCAGCCATCGTAAACTAGTGGGAGAGTGGGAGTTACTGCAGCCCTGTTTTCCTTAGAATGCCACAGCAGCTACAACCCCTGTAACAATTGCCAGAAATTCAGCTTTCCACAAGAACCACCAAAGCGTCTGTTGCATTTGAAGTCAGAGAGTCTTACCGGAGACTTACGTGACAGAAATCACAGAGAATGTAAGGATTTGGTTACCATTTACTCAAGTGTAATGACTAATCTTTAAAGTAAGGAAGAGGAATGATCTACCACAAAGCAAGCCAGGACATAACCAAACATCCGCTGCTGCGTGTTAACTGCTCACGTGATGGTTCTTACCTGTTTGCCACAGGCACGACCACACTGACAGGCAGTGAGAACACATCGCTGTGCCATGGTAAAACTACAGCCTCAGTTAAGTCCCAGTGCCACCTCACACACTTGAAACCCAAATATAATCAAAGTCATTCAAATAGAAAACATGACTCCAGTCATCTACTACCACAACTGGAGCAGTAATACTTCAAGCGGCAACATATTATCAGTGTTACCTTCTACACCAACAAATGAAATAAAGCCACTGACCTGGAAACAGGCAAAGAACATCAAGGATACGAATGGGAAGAAAGGTCTAGAAAAATTCAAGCGCTAAGCAGAGTGCAGTTTTTCACAGATGTGATAGGAAAACATCTAAAAAAATGTAAATGTTTAGCTGAAAAACAACTATGACCTCTTATTCATTTGTGTAAATTTAAAAAGTATGTGCAGCTTGGAGATTATCTAGTCCTAACACAACGGAAGTCAGCTCGTTTTTCTGAAGTTTGCTCTACTGACAGTACTTTGCACTTGATGATTCCTCTTTGGATATTACTTCTGGTAACAAAAATAACCAACACCACATATGGATTGATTGCACTGGAAACTTTCAATATCAGCCTTAAGCGGCAGAAGGAAACTCTAGGTCACACGGGAAAACAACTGACCAAAAGCCACCTCTTCAGAAACTGTGCACACTCCAGTCAATCTGACACTCGGCCTTAAACCTCTTCCCCTTGCAGCAGAGTGTAGCACAATCCACTGGCACGCAGCCTTTCGCACTAAAGAGACTGAAAATCTCCTGCAACGGACCTTTGAACAGTTCATTTATGAGTGTGTTCGCATCGTCCTACACATGAAGAGTTTTAAAACTCAAGAGGAGCACGATTGTGGCGTGCCTGGACAAGTGTCCGGCTCTGTACGCGCTCACTCGCCCATGGAAGGCGGCTCTCCAGAGGCAGCCTGAGGGAAACGGGGCTCCGGACAGACTAGCCCTCGGAGCAAAAGTGTCTGTGCAAGGGGCCCGGAACCAAACCCGAAGGGCGGGCTGCGCCAACTCCGACCACCCTCTCCTCAGGGAGAAGCGGAAGACCCCAGGGTGGGGCGGAAGAACGACCCCGCCCCTCCCCCGGGAACGCGCCGGGGGCCGCACCTCTGGCTGCCCACAGCGCACAGACAGACCGACAGGCAGGCGGACAGACCGACAGACAGACACACCCCCGCCATCCCCGCGTTCTCTCACCAAGGCCTCTGCCATCCCGGGCCGGGGCTCGCGCGCGCCCCGCGCGCCGCTCTCGAACCTGGGCGCCTTTCCCACCGCGCGCGCACCCACGGCCGGCGGGGACAGCGGCGCCCCGGCCACGCCCCCCCGCCTCCGCCTCATTGGTCGGTGGCCGCTGCGCGCCAGTCAGGGACGCTACTTTTTGGCGCGCGCAGGAGCGGGGGCTGTCTCTGCCCTGGGCTACTTTCTTGCCTTCCCTTCCCTGCAGTCCGTCCTTCCCCTTTTCTACTTCCCTTTCTCTCTTGCTTAGCTCAGTCGCGCAGCTTCCCATTCTTCAGTGACTCCCAAAATCCACCTCTCTTTCCCGCACTCAACTCTCCAGCAAATTGTAATGGACACTTCCACAACTGCACACCTTGACAGTTTCGCGTAATTCTTCTCCGTACGGTCCTGACTCTTTCGGCGCCCTGTCTTCTGGGAAACAACATCCAGTGCAAAAAGCCATTCTGACGGCTTTTTGTCTTTATC
>NW_016690576.1:0-819 GCF_001604755.1 Lepidothrix coronata
CAGGGTGGGATGCCCTGGGCCCTCCAAAGCTCCCCCTTAGGGAATAGGAAAAGGTGATCCAGGCAGCCCCAGGTGTCCTGAGCAGCCACTGCCGCCGCGCAGGCTCCGGAGCGCGCAGCCTTGCCAGGGTTGCAACGTCCAGGGGGTCAGCACGTGTGGCAGGATCCCCTCTCCACAGCCCCTTTTTGTCCAGCTGTTTTGTCTTTCCCAGTTGGGAATGCTTTCCCAATAAATCCCGTTTTTCTGCAGCCAGAGTGTCCTGTGAGCAGGGAGGAAGTGTCTGTGTGTGTAGCTGTTTCCGTGTGTGTGTACAGACTGGGGAATGAGAGGCTGGAGAGCAGCTGCAGGAAAGGGCCCTGGGGGTCCTGGTGGGTGGCCAGTTGGCCATGACTCAGCAGTGCCCTGGCAGCCAGGAGGGCCAACCCTGTCCCGGGGGGCATCGGGCCCAGAGGGAAGGGACTGTCAGTGCTCTTCTCTGACCTGGGGCGGCCTCACCGGCAATATTGGGGCAGTTTGGGGGGACACAATATAAAAGAAGACACTGAACATTAGCATTCAAAGGAGGCCATGAGGACGATGAGAGGCCTTGAGAGGAAGCCGTATGAGGAGGCTGAGGTCACTTGGTTTGTTCAGCAGGAGAAGAGGGGACTGAGGTCAGACCTCACTGGTGTTTTCAAATTCCTCCCGAGGGGCAGTGGAGGGGCAGCTCCGATCTCTGCTCTCTGTGGTCAGTGACACGACCCAGGGAACTGCTGGAGCTGTGCCAGGGGAGGGTCAGGTTGAATCTCAGGGAAAGGTTCTTCCCCCAGAGGGTGGTTG
>NW_016690576.1:3694-4796 GCF_001604755.1 Lepidothrix coronata
GCCCCAAGGCTGCCAGAGCTCCAGGAGGGTTTGGACAACGCTCCGAGGGACAGGGGGGATTGCTGGGGTGTGTGTGCAGGGCCAGGGGTCGGAGCGGACGCTCCCTGCGCTCCCTCCCAGCTCAGGACCTTCCATCGTGTCCCTGTGGCCCCGTCCCGGTGCCCGCGCGCGCCCCCGCGCGGTGCCCGCGGGAAGGCGGGAGGGGCGTGGCCCGGCTGCGCGGTGACGTCACGAGGGGCGGGACGTGCGCGCTCCCGGCATTTCCGGGTTCCCCGGGCGGAGGCGCGGAGCCGGTGAGGGGGGTGGGAGCGGGGGGATAACGGGGGGCCGGCGTGAGGGGGGTCTGACACGGCGTGAGGGGTGTTGGGGTGCGGACGGGGCGTGCGGGGTGTTGGGCGTCCGTGGGGTGCAGGGGAGGGCCCGTGCGGTGCAGACGGGGCGTGCAGGGAGCGGGGGTCTGGTAAGGGGTGCAGGGTGATTGAGGTCTAACAAGGGGTACAGAGCGATGGGGGCACAGGGTGAGGGGTCTGACAAGGGGCACAGAGTGGTGGGGGTCTGACAGGGGGTACAGGGTGATTGTGGGTTGACAGGGAGTGCAGGTGATCGGTGTCTGACAGGGCGTGCAGGGTAATGAGGGGTCTGACGAGGGGTGCAGGTGATGGGGGCCGTGGGGTACAAGGTGATGAGGTGTCTGATGGGGCGAAGGGTGAGGGGATGCAGAGTGGTGCAAGCAAACACTGCCCCCCTCCAGCTCCCCACGGCCACTGACCCTTCCCCACACCAACCCTGCCTGCACCTCCCCGGGCAGGGCCCGATCTCCCCCCAGCCAACGGCCCCCAGACCCCCAGCCCACCCGTGCCAGGCCCCACACAGGTCAGGGTTAGGGTGGGGTGGCAGCAGGTCAGGTGCACCCCTGTGGGGTCCCACAGCGGGTTGGTGCCTGGTCCTCAATCCCCTCCTGCCAGCACTGACACCCCAAACCTCTCGGCCTGTTCCTCCACCAGCCTGAGATCCCTGTGGGATCCCTGCAGCTTTCCCTGGTTTATCAGGCATTCCATCCTCAATAAACCACGGGTTTTTCACTGAAAATTACCAGCTCTGG
>NW_016690576.1:5001-22588 GCF_001604755.1 Lepidothrix coronata
TGCACCCCTGTGGGGTCCCACAGCGGGTTGGTGCCTGGTCCTCAATCCCCTCCTGCCAGCACTGACACCCCAAACCTCTCGGCCTGTTCCTCCACAAGCCCGAGATCCCTGTGGGATCCCTGCAGCTTCCCCTGGTTTATCAGGCATTCCATCGTCAATAAACCACGGGTTTTTCACTGAAAATTACCAGCTCTGGGTAGTTCTTGTGAAAATACAGTTTAAAAAGTCGTCTCCTTGTTGCCTTCCCTTCCAGTGACCCCCTGTCTCCCATCCCCACGGATGCGAACCCCCCGATGGCACCAGGAAAACCAACTGGGAAACTCCAGCGCCGGGAATCCGAAGGGACACAAAGACTGGGAGTATTAAATCTGGGAACACCTTGCCTCGACACGCTGGGGGTTTCAGAACCCGCTTCGCCCCTGCCCCTGCACAGCGGCTCCCTCGGAAAATCAACTCCAGCTCTCCCTTCAGCTCCGGCAAATTGTAGCCTGGTGCAGGAGTAGGCAACAGGTTGAAGGGAATTCCCGGGTTGGAGTGTTGGGAAACACAGTCTCACCATCCAGGCTGGGAGCTCAGTGGCTGCTCCTCCTGCCCCGGCTGCTCCTGGGCTCCTGCGGGGCAGAACTCAGAGGGTTCATCAGCGACGACGCTTCCCTGGCCACCAGCAGGTTTGTGAGCTGCGAGGAGATGGTTCCGTGGGGATGAGGGTGGTGTGATGGACCTGTTCCTCATACCAGGCCTGTGTTCCTGCCCTGGGAGTCACAGCAGTGCTGCCTCAGGCCAGGCTGGGTTCAGGGAAGGAACCAAAGTCAGACCATGAGGGTGATCTGCCCAGCCTTAACCCTTGCCAACCTGTTTTCAAGGGGTTTTATCCTCCATCCAGCCACCTCACCAGCCATGCCAGCTGCCTCCCCTGCTGCCAGGCTGCCTCTGTCTGGGCTCAGCTTGTGTTTTTAGCGTGGCCAGGGTGGAATGCAGGAGCTGGGTGGGAGGACAGGGTTGTCCCCACATCGGCCCTTGGACCCACCATCCCGTCAGAGCCCCCATGTCCTGGGGCAGAAGGTGACTGGCACGGCCCTCGTGCTTGGAAAATGACTGGCCCCGTGTCCAGGCCTTGAGTCACCAGCTCATGCCGCCGTCGTGGGCTGTTGTTTTCCACCCGCTGAGCACAGGCAGTGACCTGCTGTTTATTTATAACTCACTTCTTGGGAGACTGAGGAGCCGAGCTCTGGGACGGGGGGCTCTGCCTCTGCTGGCACAAGGCTTGATTCCAGCAAGAATCCCAAAGAATCTGGCTGTTTTGCAGCAGTTTGGGGAAGCAGCAGCTCTGCCCTTGCGCCAGTGTCTCTCCTCCTCGGTAGGTCAAACTCCTTCTCTGGGGCTGTTCCTCACTTGTTTGATTTTCACTCGAGCTGCGGGGGTGGTGACTGCTGGGAAACCTCGTGGGTTTTCTCTGCTGTAGATGGGCTTGTCTGTGTTTGCACATCCATCCCATCTCTTATGCCTTCAAGATCACAGGGAACAGCCGTGGCTTTCCAGGATCTGCCTGGTAGTGCTCCAGAGCCCCCTGGTTCCTTCTAGAGCCAGTGCCGCCGATCCGATTTCCCTGTGTTCCCCAATTTCCTCCCAGCACAAGTCCTGGGTGAAATCCACCTTGGAGCTGGTTCCTTGCACTCATTATTCAGGAAAATGTTGTCCCAACATAAGTGGTGCCGCGTGGATTTGTGGCACTGGAACAAACTGGTCGGACTGGTCGTGGTGGGAGTGGAGAGTCCTGTGGTGAAGGCGGCGGGTGCCCTCAGTGTCTTACCTCCTGCAGTTGCTGGAGGAGGTGATGCTGGCAAAGGAACATGTCTTTTGGGGGAATAACACTCGCTTTGTAAAACTTAGGCAAGGTCTTTGCAAAACTTAAGACGAGGTCTTTGCAAAACCACCGCTGTCATCCCTTTCCCTGTGACCGGCTCAGGATGTCAGGGTGGCCAATGCCAAGAGCACGGGTGGTGGCTGCAGTCCTGGAGCTGAAACACCTGTGCTGCCTGTCTGGGCATGAGAAATGCTACCCTATGCCCACCCTCGGGTCTTCTCCCACCCTCAGTGTCTCAGGTGGGATGTGTCTCTTGTTCACAGGATGTGGTGGGAAAAGGGGCAGAGTTTGTCCAGCCCCAAGGAGCCTGAGCCTCCTGGATGGAGGGTAGAGATGGGGATGGCTCCCTGCTGTCCCCATCAACCACTGCTGCCACTTAGGGGTTGCCTCGCTCCCCAAACCCCCCAGCAGCCTCTTGAGCCAGAGGTCAACTTCCCTGTAATCCCTGCACTCTCCCATTTCTGTGTTGCAACTCAAAGGGAGGAAATCTTATGACAAGTCGTGGCGAAAACAGTTTCCTTTTCTCTGAAATTGCCTGTGAACTCTGGAAACACTGAGGATCAATCCGGGGTTTGGCCTCAAAGAGCTCTTGTCCTGCTGCTCCCAGCACCAGTGGCTGGTGGGGTACCTGCAGGGGCTGCTCTTGGTCTGGACTGCTCCAGGTTTAAACTGCTCTGGATTTGGGCTGCTCTGGGTTTAAACTGCTCTAGACTTGGACCACCCTTGGGACTGGCCATGGCCGTGTAGGAGCTGCTCAGTAAAGCACAGTTCTGCCCAGGCTTGGCAGGAGAGGGGCAGGTTGATGCCATCAGCTCTGCTCAGGGAAAGCTCTGGGATTTTTGTGTTGGCTTGGAAATAAAACCTAAAAACATCAATGCCCATTCCAAGGCCATTGTCTGCCAGGGGCATATCCAACCCTGTGGCCAGTGCTGGGCTCTCCTTCTCTTTCAACTTAAGGGAATGGCTTAATAGGACAGGAGGGAATGGCTTCCCACTGCCAAAGGGCAGGGTTAGATGGGATATTGGCCAGAAATTCTTCCCTGGGAGGGAGGTCAGACACTGGCACAGGTTGCCCAGAGAAGCTGTGGCTGCCGCATCCCTGGAAGTGTCCAAGGCCAGGTTGGACGGGGCTTGGAGCAACCTGGGCTAGTGGAAGGTGGGATTGGGTGAACTTTGAGGTCCCTTCCAACCTGAACAATTCTGGGATTCTGTGAATAAATTCCTCCTCCAACCTCTCACGTCCTTAGGAAACTTTGGGCCGTAGCAGGTGCTGGAGCAGCTCTTGGACCCTTCTCCATGCTGGGATCCATGGTTTTTGGTCAGGGATCCAGCTGTGCCATGGGCATCTCTCTGACAGCCACGTGTTCTGCCCTCAGGGGCTCCAGGGACAGCTCGGTTTCGGCAAATGGCTCCCAGAGAGGAACAGGGCAGGAAGCCAAGAGTCAGAAGTCAAAGGTCCCTTGTCTGCAAACCCCCTGCAGTGGCAGGTGACCCAGCCAGGCTGCCACTGCCTGCTCACATCTGGTTTTCCAGGGTTTCCCATAGTGGGAGGGCACTGATTTTTCTCTGTCTCCCACCAAAGCCTCAGAGCAGCCCTGGCATCTGCACCCCCTGGAGTGGGAAAGTCCTGGGATTTATCAGCCTCATGGAGAACCTGCAGCCTTCCAGTGCTTAAAGGGGCTTATAAAAAAGGTGCAGAGCGACTTTACACAGGCAGACAAGTGACAAGAAAAGGGGGAATGTGTTTAAACTGAAACAGGAGATTCAGATTGGATATTGGGAAGAAATTCTTATCCATGAGGGTGGGGAGGCCCTGGCACAGGTTGCCCAGAGAAGCTGTGGCTGCCCCTGGATCCCTGGAAGTGTCGAAGACCAGGTTGGACAGGGCTTGGAGCAACCTGGGCTAGTGGAAGGTGTCCCTGCCCATGGCAGAGGGTGAAACTGGATGGTCCTTAAGGTCCCTTCCAACCCAAGCCATTCTGGGATTCCATGATTCCTTCCCAGACGGCTCTGTGCCCAGAGAGTCTGTCCCAGCTGGGTTGGGCAGCAGCATTGCTGCTGCTCCTCCTCCTCCTCCTCCTCATATCTTCCCACAGCCTGCTAGGGGGTGACACCCCCTTGTCCAGGCCACCTCATGCCACTCCCATGGTTTTTGGGTGCCGTCCTTCAGGCTCACACGTTGCAGGTGACACAGGGAGAGGGGCAGCCGTCCCTGGCCCTGCGTGTGGTGCTGCTGGCTGGACCTGCCTGGCAGCTCACCCAGCCTGGGGACTGCCTGCTGGAACCTCGCAGGGGTTAATTACTCCCTCCCAGGCTCTTGGCCATGCTCTGTTTTGCCCAAAACTCCCCAGGTCCCTGGGAAGTGTGGTACCTTTTCATGAGGTCATAGCTCACTCCCAGCTCGGATCCAGCAGCATCCTGGCCATGAGCACCTGCAGAATTCCTCGGTGCAAGATCCACCCCTTTTGCGTGGCACCAGAAGCCCTTCAGCTGGCAGGTGAGTCGGGTGTAACCCCACTGGGTGCTCAGACATCTCCTCCTCGTCCCCAGGTGACATGTGAAGGCAGCGCCCGGCACCGGGAGCGGCAGCAGCGGAGATGCATTCCAGCCACCTCGATGATCCCAAGGAAGCCATACAGGTGAGCCAGACCCACCCCAGTGCTCCCCACATAGCTCCACGTACTACCCAGTGCAACTCCAGTCACTGCTGGGGACGTGGTAGGACTTGTGGGTGCTGCCAGCTGGGATTGGGATGGTTTATATCGGGATTGGGATGGTTTGTCTGGGCAGGGGGATTAAAGGAAATAAAGTGTGTGTGGGTTAAAGCCACACCAGGGCTTTGCAAGACCCCACATGGGTGGGGCAGGGAAGGTGCTCAGGCCCAATACCTGGGCGAAGGGATGTTGTCACCCCCCCCAGTTTGGGGTCTCTTCCCCCAACTTTGGGAGTTTAAACACCTTTAACAATATCAACAGCAGCAGTTAAACCTGAGTGTTTAGTTCATCCCAAGGCAGGATGACTCCATGTGTGGCTGATAAAATCATTTGCACTCTTTAATCCTCTCAGCCCGTGGTGCTCCTTCCTTGGGCCAGCCGACCTGGGGGCTGCTGAAAAACAGCACCCCAATAAGGGACACACTCCCCCCACTGTTGTCCTTGAGCTCCAGCTGCTGGAAATCTTATTTAGATGCTGAAAAAAATATCCCAGGCTGGAAATTTAATATGGGTTTGTGCAGCCAACCCAGGCTCGAATCAAAGTCTGCCCAAGCCCTGGTCAGGGAATGTTCAGCGTTTGCCTGGAATGCTGCCTGATGCTGAAACATGGCGGGGCCCCAGAGGAATTTGTGGTGTTTTCCAAGTGCCTACTTGTAAACACAACCTGGATTTGAAATAAGGTTGGTTGAGACACCCAGGCTCAGCTGCATGAGGAAAAAAATCCTCTCCACCAGCGTAAAATTCACTGAACTTCCTGCTTTTGACTGGTGGGAGAGGGAAGTAAAGCTGCTGGAAGGTAAAAATCCCAAGTTCCAGCTTCAGAACCTGCTGAGTCTCTTCAAAGGCAGGAGCTGAACCCCGGTGTTCTTCCAAACCCCTCTGTTTTGGGGGCCCATCCCAGCAGTGCCTGAGGTTTAACCAGCACGGCCAGCGAGGTCGATGGCTTTGATTTCTGCTGGTGGGACCCGTCAGCGTGTCACATGTCACATGCTGCTTGGGCTGACCTGCACGAGCTCAGGGGCTCTGTTCCCTCCTCTGAGCTTCTCCTTTCTCACCCACACTTAATCCTCGTGTTTCCCCTGAGAAAGTGCCTTCCCTACCCCCTTAAGCTATTTGCTGCCTGCAGAGGAAGCACCACATGCTCCAAAAGCAACCCCAGCTCTGAAACACCACAAAATTGCATTAATTATTATTTTTTTAACAAAATAAGCTACACAAACTGTAATGTCAGCAGTGTGAGACCCCAGCTCAACCAGTTCAGCTGCAATGCTCCCAGTTCAGCCACTGCAAAGGAGGAGGCAGGAATCACGTGGTGCTTTGCTGTGAATGAGCCTTGCTGGGTTTGAGCCCTTTTACATGAAAACCTTCCTAATCGTTTTCTTTTTATGATCCAAACATGCACCTCCTGCCTTTCAGCTGATCAAGAAGCAGCTGGTGAATGCCATCAAGGCCCTGCAGAAGCAGTACGTGAGCTCGGACGCCGTCGTCACCAGCGATGACGGCAATGCCAACACGCTCTGCAGCGCCCTGGAAGCTGTTTTTGTGCATGGGCTGAAGGCCAAGCACATCAAGGCACAGACTGGGGGGAAAGGGAAGAAATCAGGGGGTCGAGGACCCCTTCCCCAGCCGGTCTTTTGGGGCCTGCTGAAGAGCATCACCCATCGGTGAGTGCCTGTTGCTGCTGAAAGGGATTTGCGCGCTCGCGTTTATCCCTTGTCTTTGGTGCAGTAAAATTCAGGGAATGGTGGGCAGCAGGATGGCTCAGTGCATCTCTACCCCATCCTGCATGCTCAGTCCATTCAGTTTGGGGAAGAGGCACCCTCACAGGGGTTTGGGGGGTTGGAGGTAGGAGAGCGAAGCCCCTGCGGTGCTGAGAGGGGCTGGGCCCCCTATGGCCCCTCTGAGCGTGTGCTGGGGGTGAGCTGATGTCCCCAAACAGTTGAGGGATTAAATTGTGAAGACACACCCCTTTCTATTTATTTTTGGGTGCCAGGCTGTATGTGGTGGTTCCAGGTCCCCCGTGGAACCCCAGTGACTGCAGTGGCGTCCGGCAGAAGCTGTTTATGGGATGCACATGCAGGGATCTGGTCTCTCTCCTGACCTGGATCTACTGGGGCTGGTTGACCCTGTTTCCCCACATCCCAACAGCCTTCGAGGAGGTCTCTCTGGGTGACTACTATTTACTGGGGTTTTTCTGAGCCACTCCCTAAGCTAAGTTCTCCCACAGTAAATAACAGCCCACACACAAATTGTTCTGAAAGCCTCATCCAGCTCCATCACCGACTCCTGAATTATGAAAGAGCGGATGAAAATAATTCTTTCACATTCTACAGGGGATATTTTTGTGCCCTTTGAAGGTTTTTTTCTTCTGTCTTGAGAGACAGATTAAAAAAGAAGTCTTACAAAACTTTTGCCCTGGTTTTTGAGGCGTCTGTGGTGCTGGTGTGAGCTGGGAGCAGGCAGGATCCAGGGACCGTGGTGTCGCTGTTGGATCTTAGGGAAGAACAGTTGAATTCCAGAGGCTGAGATTGCTTGCAGAGGAGCTCGACCCAAGCCAGGTTGTTTTTTTGGGGCTGCCACAGCAGTTTTCACTGTGTTTTGGCGCTTTTAAATTTGAAGTGAGGATTTAGACACGTGGTTGTCACCAAGGAGGATCCAGCCAGCACAAACCCCACTAATATGCAGGGACAGCAGGAATTCCCCCCTCTGCATCCTTGGTCCAGGGCAAGCAATGGGTGGGAGATGCCTCCAGCCAGAGAGAGGAGAAGAAGCCGAGGCACCCAAGGGCTGCCTTGGATCCTTACCAACACATTTAGCTTTGGGGCATTCGGGAGCTATTTTTCTCCATGACAAACCACATTTTCCATGAAGGAAAGAGATTTTCCACAGCCTGTTTTATCCCAGCTTCTAAACTCCCCATAGCAGAGCAGGTTGGGCAGTTCCTGATGGAGGCTTTGCTTCTCCTCTGCCCCATGATGGACCTAAACGGAGCCGCTCACGTCCTGTTCTGTCCTTTGTCCTCCTTTTTCCCAGGAATATTGTCTCGGAGCTGGAACAGCTCATGTTTATCAACACAGATGTGGGTCGCTGCCGTGCCTGGCTGAGGCTGGCACTGAACGATGGGCTCATGGAGTGTTACTTGAAGCTGCTCCTGCGGGATCGCTCCCGGCTGTCCGAGTACTACCAAGCGCCCGCTCTGCTCCTGGACGCCGAGGAGTGCGAGTTTCTCCTCTGCTACTTGCAGGGTTTATCGTCCCTAACCTTCGAGCTGTCCTATAAATCAGCAGTTCTGAATGAGTGGACCATCACCCCCCTGTCCCTGTCGGGCCTGTGTCCCGTTTCGGAGCTGCTGGAGCCCCTCACATCCGAGCCCCGCAGGAAAGCGTCGCTGGGTTCCATCTCGCAGTCGTCGGGGTCGGACGAGATCGAGATCCAGCCCTCGGCGCTGCCCATCGGCAAAGCCAGCAGCAAGATCAAGCTCACGTCGTCCTCGCTGAGCCTGAACACCACGAGCTCGTCCCAGCTCTCCTCCAGCCTGGGCTCGGACAGCATCCCGCCGGCCCCCTGCGCCCGCAGCCCCGAGCGCAGCGAGGAGCCGCTGTCCTGCGACTCTGACCTGGGCACGGCCACCGCCGAGGACCTGGACAGGTCACTGCAAGAGTGAGTCCTGCCCCAGCTCTCCTCTCCAAAGGGATTTTTAACCCTCTCTGGGCTCTCATTATTTTCTCTCTATAAGAAGGAAGCCTTTCTCCCTGTTTTTCTTTCACAAGCTGGTTTTTTCCTCCTGGAAAGGGCCTTCGTTGTTTTTACAAACCACTCGGCACAGCTCACTGAGCCCCTGCTGCCACTGCAAATGAGCTCATGGCCACTGAAGTCTGTGTGTGTCCTCTTTAGCAGGGCAGAAACATCAGAAAAATGCTGCTCCCTGGTTTCAGGAATGTCACATCTCCCTGGTGCATGCTGGGGGTTGCTCCAGGGCTTTCTGTGAGGGGAAAGAAATGAGTTTGGTCACAGGAAGGGTTATAATTTGCAGCTTCTGCAGATCATTCAGAGGAGGGAGGTTGTTGGTTTGTCATCCTTGTGATTTATTCCTGCCGAGCATCCAGCACAAAGATTTCCAGGGTTATATAAGCTCTGAGTAGTCAGTAAATATTTTCCGTACCACCTTTAAAATGTGACTCTGAGGGAGCCCAGCCTCGGGATGATGCCTCTTCCCAGTGAAGGTCTTCAGGAGGGTTTAGAGCTGCAGGCTGTGCTCCCCCATCTATAACAGCATCATTCCCTACTTTCAGGATTTTGCATCTTCCAAAGGTCCTGGAAGAACCTGCCTTGATTGGATTAAACTCGTGATGGAGATGCTGTTTCAAGTTTTAATCTTGGGCTGGTTTGATTCTGGGGCTGGCAGTGAAGCGGGGCCATGGGAACAGCCACTCCTCTGGCCAGGCTCCACTATTAATTGCTCATTAACAAAAACAGTTGAAATTTGGCACATGGTCCAAGGCTGGATTCGTGTCCAGGAGCTGTACGTGGGGCTGGGGCTGTGGGAGCACCCAGCACTCCCCGCATCCATGGAATCAAACCCCTTTAATGTGTGTAACTGGGGAATGCTCCCATTGCAGGCAGGGTTCTGCTGCCGTGCTATGGGGCTGACACTGCTCTGTGGGGCACAAATCCCACATTTTTCTGTTGGCATCATTGGGATTTTCCGGCCACACCGTGCTGCCAGCCCGTGGAGGACGGCAGTGCTGCCGAGCCCTTTTTACACGGTTATAATTTACAATAACTGGGGGGGGTTTACAGGTTTTAGCCATTGCAGCTGCATTCAAACCAATCATTTTTCCCTTTCAAGGGTGTTGTCCGAGTTCAGCAAAGCCCGGCCGAGCCCGGAGGCTCCGGAGGGACGGCTGGTCCCCAGCGTGCTGGGCTGCTCCCCCCGGCCGCCCGCGGGCCCCCCGGCACCGACCCCCAGAGCGCACCAGGAACCACCCCCCGGCACCAACAGCTCCGCTCCAACAGGTGACACAGCACCCACCAGCCATGAGGAGGGAGATGCTGGTGGCACAGCCAGCGTTCCAGCCCCACGGAGGGATGGTCCAAGCAGAGGGGAGCGCGGCAGCGGCGAGGGCAGCCTGGCAGTCCGGAGTCCCACGGCCGAGTACCTGCTCTCTCCCCTGCTGGGCTGTCCGGTAGGTCTTACAGCTCCTTCCCTTCCCATCTCCTTGGTGTTTTGCTCCCTGACCTAATGGAAAAGGAAAAACAAAACTCATGACGGTTTTTTGAGGAGGCAGCGGTTTCATAGAATTAGGGAATCCCAGAATGGTTTGGGTTGGAAGGGACCTTAAAGATCATCCAGTTCTGACCCCCTGCCATGGGCAGGGACACTTTCCACTAGACCAGGTTGCTCCAAGCCCACCCAACCTGGCATTAAACACTTACAGAAATGGATTTCTCCAAACTCCCATCTTCTGTGCTGCTCCCACTTGGTTGCCAGTGATGCTCCCCACTCCACAGGCATCTTCCTGGACTCCATGGAGTAGTATCCATGCAGCGGCTCTGGGAGAAATTGGATCAAAGTCTGTATTCTCTGGTAAAAGAGACACTAAAGCCTTTGAACGTCCGCCTGGCCTGTCAGTCATCCCTCTCCAGGAGTGGCTGCAGCAGGAAGTTTATTAAGGCTATCTGGAGAGGGATGAGCTCTCACACAAATCTGGCCGTGGGCTGTGTGCAAGAGATAAAACAGCCCTGGAACTGAGGTTCTCATGGGGACTTTTCTTCCTTTATGGTCCACGTAAGAGGAGGAAAAGGGTTGACTGGACAGGAAATAAAGTAGTCTCCCAGCGGAAAAACCCTCCTGCAACACATCTGTTCCCAGAGTGGGATGGCATTCCCGGGTGCTGGGCTTGAGCAGCGGCGGATTTCCCCTGCAGCCACACGGAGCTGAGCCACATCCACTCGCTTTTGCTTTTAGGAAACTCTCTGAACAGCCTCGTCCTCTGTCTGATTTGTAACTGACTTTTCCGTCCTGGTTCCCATTGTTTCCATCCTGGTTCCCATCCTTTCCACCCTGGTGAGGTTAAGATATACCTCATACCCCCCAGACCATTCCTGCTCTCTGCTCCTTTCAGTTCCCTCCTGCTTATCCCGTTTCTGCTGCTTCCTCGTGGCCCTGAGCCAGTTTGACCTAATCTATGTATAACATACTGTGTCAACAGGAAATTCCCCCTGCTCTCCCATGACTCACGGAGCAACCTGCATTCCTGCCCCGGGAGTAAGCCGGGAGCTGCAGGAGCTGCACCACCACCACCCCCCCGTGATCCTCCCACAGGGTGGTGACAGCTCTTGTGCTGTCACTTACCTTGTTATTCAGGATAAAAGGCTCTTGGAAAGCTGGGAAGGGAAGCTGAGAGGACATTCCTGGTGGGATGCAGCCCTGAGTGTAGGGATGCTGCTCCCTCGTGCCAGGGCACTGAGCTGGGTTTTTTCCTACTGCTGTTTGTTCAGGGACCTTGTCCCAGAACCTTGCTCCTTTCAGGAGGAATTTCTTCACTGAAAGGGTTATCAGGCTTTGGAAGGGGCTGCCCAGGGAGGTGGTGGAATCCCCATTCCTGGAGGTGTGCAAGGAATTACTGGACGTGGCACTCAGTGCTCTGGTCTGGTTGACAAGGGGGAATCAGTCACAGGTTAGACTTGGTGATCTTGGAGGGCTTTTCCAACCTTAATGGTTCTGTGATTCTTGAAGCCAGAAGAACTCCTGGAGAAGTTACAGCCATGTTTTCTTCTGCCCATGGGTCTCATCCCCTCCTGACACAGCAGACAAAGGTTTCTTCTGCCTTCCCTGCTTTATTTTTTCCCTGCATGACTCAGGCCAAGTGTTTGTGAGCCACAGGTCTTATATTTCATCCTGGACATCTTCTCTGTACCTCTCCCCATCCCTGCTCCTCCTGGAACATGGCTGGTGCTGCTGCTCCAGGCAAGCTCATGCTGTTCCATGGCAGGGCTGGAATCCCACCCTCCATCAGAACAATCCAAATGCCTGTGGTCAGTGCAGGGAATGTGCTCTCCCTCCACAGTGATTTTAGGGGGAGAGAACTGATTGATTTTGCACTTTATAATCCCACCAGGATAGAATCCCAGTATTTCCCAGCTGTTGACACAGTCCCACAGAGCATTCCCTGACTGGAGGGAGCCGGGGGAGCCATCCTCCTGGGAATGGCCAGCAGAGAATCATGGAATGGCTTGGGTTGGAAGGGACTTTATAAAGCTCATCTTGTTTTACTCCCCTGCCATGGGCAGAGGAACCTCCAACTGGCTCCCACACATCAGTGCCTGGAATTTGGTCTGTGCAGGAGCAGCCCCTGAGGAGGGATCTTTGTGGACATGCGTGTGTGAGGGGCACAGGGTGTTCGATAAGTTTGATAATTGCTATATTTAATTTTTTAACAGAAAAGAAAGAGCTGGATCTCAGAAGATGATTTCTACAGACCTTCCCCAGGAGAGAGCAGTGGGAGCACAGCTGACACCAATGGCTTCGGGCCCGAGGGGGACAGTGAGGGGCTGGCCCCGGGGCTCATCAGTGCCCTTGACTTGGAGAGGCTCTCGGTGCCCTCCTCGGAGAGTGGGAAACCCAAAATGTCCCCAGAACGGGAGCAAAAGGGCTTCAGTGTGGTGCACCGCCGGCAGATGGGTACGTGCCACCTCCTGCTTCCCTCCAGTGCCTGCCCTGGGCAGTGCTCAGGGATTATCCTGGGTCATGATGGGCTGTTTGGGCAGCAGCTGTTGGCTGGTGTGAGCTGGTGGCAGCACTAAGAGCCACAGAAGACAATGGAGCAGCTTCCCAAGGCATTGCTGAGCCCATGATTGGCTCTGGTGGGAAGTGTTTTAGGGGGAGAGGGTTTGTCCACCCTCAGGACACCTTTTCTTTATGCCGTCCCACTCATTCTCAGCCTCAAAACCCAAATGCAGATGGACAGAAACCCAAGTGCAGGTGGACAAATGGTGGAGACCAAGGTCCTGTCAACTCCTGCCCCATCCCACCATCCTCCAGGACAGGCTCTCCAAGCTGCCGTGCCTCTGGGTTGCTTGCTTTGAGCCCCCCTTGGCTTTTCTCTCTCTCTCCTGGCTTCTCCTTTTTCAGTTAAACCGAGACATCCTTTCCCCCAGGTCTTTCCAACCCTTTCCGAGGGCTCCTGAAGCTGGGCAGCCTGGAGCGCAGGGGAGCCATGGGCATCTGGAAGGAGTTCTTCTGCGAGCTGTCGCCGCTGGAGCTCCGGCTCTTCCTGGACCACGAGGATCGGATCTGTGTGGAGAGCTACTCCCTGCTGCGCTGCGAGTCCCTGGCGCTGACACACTCCGACGGCCGCTTCGAGCTGGTGTTCCTGGGGAAGAAGCTCTACCTCCGAGCCCCTTCTCGGGACGAGGCCGAGGACTGGCTGGACAGGATCCGAGAGGCGCTGCACAAGTGCCGGCCGCAGCTGGAGGAGGACGAGTGGGAGACTCTGGAGTATTCCGAGGATGGAGGTGAAGCCCAGCCCGTCCAGGGTGACTCCAGTGCTCTCCAGCACAGCGACGTGCCTGGGAACAGCTTGGACTGGACTCCAGCCCACGAGCCGGAGCTGGATGCGATAAAAGAGGCTGTTCTGTACATGGACCTGGACAAAACCTGGGTCCCTTTCATTTTTTCCCTGTCCCTCGAAACTCTGAAGTGCTTTAAAATCAGGAACAATGACAAAATTTTAAGCAACAGTTACGGCATAGAGACCATCCAGGACATCCTCCCGGACACGAGCCTGGGGGGACCCGCGTTCTTCAAGGTGATCACCTCCAAGGCTGTGCTGAAGCTGCAGGCTGAGAACGCAGAGGAAGCAGCCTCGTGGAGGCTGTTGGTCCGAAGGGCCCTCATGGCCTACCTGGAGAGCGCAGAGGAGGCGCTGACACTGGGTGGGAGCTTGGATGGGCACTCCCAGGTCGTCCTGAAGAACATCGTGAAGGAAAACGGCTTCTTGCTGCAGTACCTGGTGGCCATCCCCATGGAGAAGGGCCTGGACTCTCAGAGCTTCATCTGTGCAGGTACAGTTTGGTTTGGATTGGAAAGGATCTGAAAGACCATCTCATCCCACCCCCTGCCATGGGCAGAGTCACATTCCACTAGCCCAGGTTGCTCCAAGCCCAGTCCAACCTGGCCTTGGACACTTCCAGGGATGGAGCAGCCACAGCCTCTCTGGTTTCCCAATCCAAACCACTAAAGCCTCTCAGTGGAGTTTCACGTCCCCAGTTGGTGGCACCTTTGATGTCCTGTGGGCACAATCCCCATCCCACCCCTGCCCAGCTCCAACTGGGATGCTGCTGGGCTCCCATTTAAGATGCTTTTGGTACAGACAGTCAGGAACTGGGATTGAAGCAACCTTAGCTGGACCACAGGCCCAGGACTCTCTTCCTGGGCATTTTGAGGCCACAGCCTGTGGGGAAAGTGCAATCAAGAGCAGTTTTTCCAGTAAGGCAGCACAGGAGCAGGGATTGCAATGGGTGTGACGAGCTGATTTTGCAAAACAATCATTTACCCTTCCCCTGACGCCTCTTGGCACACGGGGCAATGCTGGTGGCACCCTCACTGACCTTCACAGGAGGTATAATTTGCTCTTTACCTCGCTAAGTTAATTAAATTTCAGATTTCTCTCCTGCCTCAATTATATTTCTTGTACCCTCCAGCAGGTTGGGTTTTTTTCTTTTAATCCCTCTCCTTTTTTTTCATATATATTTTTTTTCTGGTCTGTTTGGTCTCTGCCTTTCCCTCCAGGCTCTGTCCTGCATCTTCTACCTCCCCACAGATGGAAGCAACAAGCCAAAAAGACAAATTTCCAGTTTTTATGTGTAGGTTTTCTTCAGGGATCTGCCTCCCCTGCTTTCACCCCACTCCCAGCCTGGGATGTGTTCCCTTCCATCTCAGGGTAATGAGCAATAAGAGCTGGGTTTCATTATATATTCAGAAAGCAGCACATGATCTCCATGAATGTTTTTGAGGGGTGAGCTCCAGACACCCCAGAGTGTGACAGGTGGGGTGTCAAAGCCAAGCTGGATTCCCCACTGCTATAATAAAGGGGATTTGGGGTTAATCCATCCTAACTTCATCCCTGGAAGATGAGGTTTGGGGACCCTGTGATGGCAGCAGGAAAGAAAAGGGCTGAGTGAAGGTAAAATAGGGCAAAGCCATTGGTGGAGGTAATGGGGCAGCAGGTGGGATTTAGGTTCTTCCCTAAACCACTGGGATATTTCCAGAATTCACTTTTCCTAAAAAAAAAAACCAAACAACCCAAACAACTGAACCACTTGATGGATAAAAGTGGGTTCAGGGATTGTCCAGCCTTCTTTTTATGGAGAAAAAGTGAAGTGGTGCCTGTTGGACCATCATGGTCCAACAATCCATGGGGAAGGGCCTGGGGAACATCACACTGAACATCCTACAAGTGCTTCAGCTGATCCCCCTCCCCTCCCAAAACTTACTTGTTCCATTCCCTGCTCCCAAAAGTTTCTCCCTGCCCTGGCAGTGATGGGTGCAGGCTCAGGTCCCCTCTCATTCCCTGCTCCCCTCAGGCTGCTCCAGGCAGATTGGCTTCTCCTTCGCCAAGCCCAAGCTCTGCGCCTTCTCCGGGCTCTACTATTGCGACAGCTGCCACCGCGATGACGAGACCGTGATCCCCTCCCGCCTCATCCACAACTGGGACCTGACGAAACGAGGGGTGAGTCCTGGGCTGGGTCCATGCAGGGAGCAGGGAAACGCTCTGGCATCTGCCCACGCTTCCTGAATGTCCATCTGGGCGTTCCCCGAGGTTGGAGGTGCCCACCCCAGACCCCCCTCCGAGCCTCTCCTCGCTCCATGCCCACCTGTCCCCTCTCTGTGCCCCAGGTGTGCAAACAGGCCCTCAAGTTCCTCTCCCAGATCCGTAACCAGCCCCTGATCGACCTGAAGCTGGTCAACGAGAGCCTCTACGAGCACGTGGAGAGGATGGGGCGGATCCTCCGGAGCAGGGAACAGCTGAAGCTGCTGGGGGATTACCTCATCATGTGCCGCAGCGGCGCCCTGAAGGAGCTGAGCAAGCGGTGAGGGCCCTCTCTGGGTGACATTCCCTGCTCTTTGCACCCCCGTGGTCTCCTGGTTCTCCTCCTCACCCCCTGTCAGAGCAGTGCTGCCAAGGCTCAGGCTGGTTTTTCGCTCCATATCATCTGCCCTAAGGAGTTATCTGTCTGTTGGCTGTGTCAGCACACTGAGCTGTGACTCAGGAAACACCTTCCTGGCCGAGGAGCTTCTGGCTGGACAGGAAACACCTGGGAAAATAGATGAGATATTTATTTTCTTTTTTCCCTCCCTGCTTTGAAATGCTCTCACACGATTTCCAGTGGCAGGATTTGGGATGTGTGGCACAATAGAAGAATAGGCTCTGCAGTGATTTTCTTTAGGAATCTGCATTGTCCAGGCACCTCCTTGCTCCAAAGCTGTTGGAGATGGGGTGGAAACCATCTACTCCTTTTTCTCTGTGCTTCTTTGCAGGCTTGATCACAGGCATTACCTCTTGGAGTGTCCCCACAAATACAGTGTTGCTGATCTGAGGCAGGTGAGAGCTTTGCATGGTCATAGAATCACAAAATGGTTTGGGTTGGAAGGGACCTTAAAGACCATCCAGTCCCACCCCCTGCCACAGGCAGGGATACCTTCCACTAACCCAGGTTGCTCCAAGCCCTGTCCAACCTGGCCTTGTCATAGGGATTTTGCTGGTGAAGACACCCCAGGGTCTGTGGAGACACCACATGGTGCTTCTTCAGCAGGAGTTTTCCAACAGTTGGATTTTTCAGTGATTCCAAAGCCAGGAGCCCCATCCTGGCAGGCTGTGGGTGCTGCTCTCAGTTTTCCAGGGTCCCGTTGTGACCTGGGTGTGGGTTGTGTTTGGAGGACAGCCTTGCCTTCACGTGGCAGCTCCAAGAACGGGTGTAACCCAGCACGAACCCGGCAGGGCTGGGCTCCAAGAGCACTGACCCCCCTGTCCCACAGATCGCCGACGGCGTCTTCGAGACCTTCCTGCAGTCCCTGCTCCAGTTCGCGTCCCACCACGTCTACAGCTGCGACCTGTGCACCCAGCGCGGCTTCATCTGCCAGATCTGCAACAGCAGCGACATCATCTTCCCCTTTGAGTTCGACACTACCACCAGGTGAGCCCCCCCGCTGACCCCCTGCAGCCAGGACACCCCAGGGCACGGCCTGGCTTCTGCCAGGAGCCCCAGATGGCCCCTGGGTCCCCCTAGGGGGTCTGCACTTCCAAGGCATGTGGCCTCGGGGTGAACTGGGAATGGGTCTGACGTGGTTGTGTATCCTCCTGGTGCCCATATCCCAGTGGTGCCCGTGTCCTCATGGTGCCTGTGTCCTCGTGGTGCCCATGTCCTCGTGGAAACCATACTGTGGTGCTCACATCCTCATGGGAACCATATTATGGTGCCCATGTCCTCATGGGAGCCGTGTCCTCATGTCCCACATCCTTGTGGGAGCCATATCCTTGTGCTGCCCATGTTGTCATGGTCCCCACATCCTTGTAATGCCCATGTCCTCATGGAAACCATACTGTGGTGCTCACATCCTCATGGGAACCATATTATGGTGTCCATGTCCTCATGGGAGCCGTGTCCTCATGTCCCACATCCTTGTGGGAGCCATATCCTTGTGCTGCCCATGTTGTCATGGTCCCCACATCCTTGTAATGCCCATGTCCTCATGGAAACCATATTGTGGTGCTTACATCCTTGTGGGAACCATATTGTGGTGCCCATGTCCTCATGGGAGCCGTGTCCTCATGTCCCACATCCTTGTGGGAGCCATATCCTTGTGCTGCCCATGTTGTCATGGTCCCCACATCCTTGTAATGCCCATGTCCTCATGGAAACCATACTGTGGTGCTTACATCCTTGTGGGAACCATATTGTGGTGCCCATGTCCTCATGGGAGCCGTGTCCTCATGTCCCACATCCT
>NW_016690576.1:22876-40457 GCF_001604755.1 Lepidothrix coronata
TTGTGGGAGTCACATCCCCGTGGTGCCCATGGCCTTGTGGGAGTCACATCCCCGTGGTGCCCATGGCCTTGTGGGAGTCACATCCCCGTGGTGCCCATGTCCTCACGGGGCCACATCCTTGTGCTGCCCGTGTCGTCGTGGCAGCGACGTCCTCGTGGTTCCCCCATCCTTTGGGACTCATTTTCACGGTCCCCACGTCCTCGTGCCTGTGTCCCCATGGGACCCATCAGCCCCAGGATGATCTGAACCAAATCAGGGCTGTTTGGGGCAGGAGAGGACCGTCCTCACAGAGCCAAGGTCTCACCAAGACAGGTGGCTTTGCACACTGAAGATGCAGAGCCACCAGCACCTTGCTGTCAGCCTGCAAAGGCCTTGGTGGGCAGCCAAGGGGCTGGAGGGAGGAGGAGCAGGAGGAAGGTGCTCCTGCCTCACTCACCTGGCCAGCACATCTCCCGTTCAGATTCAGTCTGACCCCTTCCAGGGGCTGCAGGAGGGAAGGGGAAGCAGCAGTGGGACTGTCCTACCCCCATCTACAGCCAGGGAGGGGAGGAAGGATGCCTGGACATGGATTTCATAGAATCCTAGAATGGTTTGGGTTGGAAGGGACCTTAAAAAACATCCAGTCCCACCCTCTGACACAGGCACCTTCCACTAGCCCAGGTTGCTCCAAGCCCCGTCCAACCTGGCCTTGGACACTTCCAGGGATCCAGGGGCAGCCACAGCTTCTCTGGGAAACAAAGAGCCGAATGGGCAGCATTGTGAAATGTGCTGGGAAGAGGCTGAGGATGTTCCCAGCAGGACAGGGGTGACAGTGGCTCTCACTGGGATTTTCCCTCTGCCCAAAGAGCTCCCATCCCTCACAGGCAGGGACCTGCCCTGCAGCAGGGTCGGCTGTGGCTTGGGATGCAGCAGCTGGACAGAACTTGGAATCAGGAACAGGGGGAGGGTGGTCGAGGGGGGTTTATCCCCACCACCATCAGGGTTTGCTGAAGAAGTCAGTATCAAACCCTTCCAGCCCAGGAGCCTGCTCCATTGTAGGTGGAGAGAGATCCACATCTCCATGGTTATTTCATAGAATTATGTAATTGTTCAGGTTGGAAAAGCCTCTTGAGATCATCCAGTCCAACCATTCCCCAGCACTGCCAAGGCCACCACTAACCCATGTCCCCAAATGCCACATCCACACAGCTTTTAAATTCCCCCCAGGGATGGGGACTCCACCATTGCCCTGGGCAGCCTGTGCCAGGGCTGGACAACCCTTTTCCTGAAGAAATTTTCCCTAATATCCAACCTAAACCTCCCCTGGGGCAACTTGAGGCTGTTTCCTCTTGTCTTGTCATATCCTATTTGGCACTGAGCACAGTCCTGGCAGAGAGATTTCACGGGCCGATGGTCTGCACGGCCTCACTTTGCCTGGCAATCCCTAAAAGTGAGCAGCACCTCCCAGAACCTGCAGAAAATACCAGGGACAGCAGGATCCGGGGGTGCCCCGTGTTAGGTGGCTGTCAGTATTTCCGTGGTGGCTGAGCAGCGCTGCTCGCTCCCCTCCCTGCTGCAGAGACAGCATCGAGCTCGTTATCGAGAAAACAACACCCCCAGGGGGCCCGTTTTCCCTGGAAAAAGAGCAACCAGGCTCTGGAAAGCGCCGGTAGGTGTGGCTGAGCGGGCTGGCAGCCGGCTGGAGGTCTCGTGCCCCGTAAAGCCGAGCTCGGAAGTTTGTTGACGTCTTTCTTTTTCGACCCGACGGAGGAGGAGGAGGAGGAGGAGGAGGAGGAGGAGGTTGTGCAGCAGGAAAGCGGCTCGACCGCCATCCTCGCGGAGCTAAACCCGGCTTCCTGCCCCTCTGCCCGCCCCGGGGTCACACCAACACTCGCGCAGGATGTGTCTGCAACACCTCAGACAATGACAACCCCCCTCCCCGGGCGCGGGACCCTCTCCTGCTCCCGCAGCTCAGGCGCTTCCTGCGCCGGGGCTCGGGCAGGTGGAGGCAGGAGATGCCACCTCTCCTCGGAACCAGCCCTGGCTTCCCAAATCCCCCCCACCCCCGGGGAGCAGCCACTACGGCTGCTAATCTGGAGAGGCCACGTAGAAGTGTGTTCCAGTGGGGAAATGCATATTTCCCGTTCCCAATCCCTCCTGTCCATGCACAAGTCTTTCCCTATCCTGAGCCCCTCAGGGTTTGCAGCTCCTGTCAGGAGCAGGATTTGACCTTGGCTGTGATGTCATTGTCCTTTTCCTGACACTGCTGGTGTTTCACTGCTCTGCTCCCACGGATCCTTTGGGGAATTAAGGTGTTTGGTGCTGTTCACACATGGATTGTGCACCAGGTATTTGCACACTGAAAGATAAATCTGGCTGCCCTGCTGGCATGTGGCTGAGCAGCATTTTGCTGCCACTGGGGAGTTGGGGATCACAACCCAAAAACTGAGCTCAATCCTTGTAGTGGGGACGTTTGTCCTGTTGATTCAGCACTGAACCCCTCACCCGAGCTGGGGGGTCCCCCCAAGCTGCTCCATGCAGGGTGTCACTGTGGCTGTTCACGTTCCTGCTGCTGCTGAGCTGGATTAGGGAACAATTAGGACACGTCCCACCTCAAGGGCAGCACCATCCTGGCTTCTGTCCCCTCTCTGTGGCTCTGGTGTCCCCACAGTGTCCCTGCCACATGCAGGTCCCACCATCAGGGTGGGGGTCTCTGATTGTGCCCCAGCCCTGGCAAGCAGAGGGTCCCCAACAGCGATGCCATCGCAGGGATTGGTGTCCTGGGGTCAGTGTCACCGGGTCGGTGTCGCTGTGTTGGTGCCACGTGGGTTGGTGTCACGAGATCAGTGTCAAGGGGTCAGTGTCCAGGGTTTGGTGTCTCAGGGTCGCTGTCACAGGGTTTGCTATTCCAGGGGTGGTTGTCACACCTTTGAAGCTTTGCTCAGTGCTGTCCCCGCTGTGAGAGCAGGGCACAAACCTCAGCTCAAACCTCACTGGTCTCTCACCCACACTGGCAGCTCCCGGCAGCACCCACGACGCTCCTTCCGGCTCGGAGCTGCTGAGGTGGAGGTTTTGCTCGAGCAGCTGCTGCTGCATTCAAGGCTCCTCCTGAGCCAGAGCCAGGCTGGGGCTCAGAGAACCCCAAGATAGGGAAGTGTTCCCTGGTTTGGTTGGGAGGAGGAGTTTGGTGTTTGCTCTGATGTTACCAACACAGTGGGTGTTTTTTTCCCTGTTTTCCCAGGTGCAGCGAGTGCAAAACCGTCTTCCACCGGGACTGCCAAGCCCGGGCCACGTCGTGCCCGCGCTGTGAGCGCCGGCAGCGGTACCAGCAGCGGCTGGAGGCCAGCACAGAGCCCAGCCTTTAGCCCCCAGCACCGACCTCAGCGCTGCCCTCGGCTTCTCATCCAGCCAGATGAGCCCCAAGGGATGGGGATGGCAGGAGGCAGAGAGCACAGACCCCCTGCCCGGGAGCCCATCCTGCACCTGGCCCTTCTCTGGGGACAGGGACAGTGTGGGATGGGGACTCCTGTCCTGTGGGACCCTCTGCCCACCCAGGACTGAGCAGGGCGGGTGGAAAGGTCCATCCCTCCTCACACTAACCAGGTGCTGCTCCCTGCCACCCTCCTGGTGCCAATGTCCCCTCCCGGTGGAACCCAGCAGCTTTCCCGGGTGTCAGTCCAGATTTCCAATCAAGGATGTGGAGAACTGACGTTGATCAAAGCTCTAGTTTTTTAAGATGTTCGATACTGAAAAACTGGTATTTTTTTACGTGGGGGTTTTGCACAAGCTGGGCTGCTCCGGGGTGACAGAGCCGCGCAGGGAGGGGACAGAGTGACACTTGTGCCTTTAGGGACCTGCGCGCCCGGGGGGGACCGTGGGCACCCCGAGCATCTCCCGCTCAGAGAGCCCACCCAGCGCCGTGGGAGAGCCACGGGCTGCTCCTCCCCCCTGCTGCTGCTGCTCATCCTCGGGAGAAATTTTATTTTCCTTTAACCCCTCCCCGTGCAAAAATAAAGTTTATTTAACAACTAGTGAAGCTGGTTTGGGGTTTCCTTCTCTGCAAGGAAAGGGCCAGATCACAGGTTCAACCTGACACGACGTCTCTATGGGAGGAGGGTTGGGAATGGGGATGCTGCCTGTCCCTTTTCCTCTGTCCTCCATCCTCCCTGCCTGTTCTCCATCCTCAGGGGTTTTGCAGAGTGGTTGGGGGACCCTTCCCTTTTTTCCTTGCCCCATTTTCCTTCCCACCTGCTCCCCACTGGTTTCAGCCTCTCCAGTTGTTCTTTTCCCTGCCATGCTGGTGCCAGAAAGATTTGGGGTGTGCCCACCAGCACAGTGAGACTCCCCGGGGTGGGTGGAGGCAAAAGCCAGGGCACGGCAGCTCTCGTGGGACCCCCCTGACGGGGTCCCCATCCCTGTGCCCGGGGAGGCCGTGCCGGATCCGGCAGCAGCGCAGATCCCGGCTGAGCCGGCGGGGCTGGGCCCTTCCTGCGGCAGGAACCTCCCGAGGAGCCGTTTCCTCGTCGGGCAGCGGCGGGTCCCCTCCGCCATCGTCCCTTCCCGCCCGCCCGAGGGGAGGAAACGGGCTGGGCCCCACCAGCAGCCCTGTCCCGGGCCGGGGGCTGGGCACCCAACCCCGCCGTGGGGCCCGGCCCCGTCTCTCGTCGAGGCGGCAGCAGGAAACCGAGGGCGAGTCGAGACGAGCCCGGCGCGGGCACGAGCGGGACCCGCGGCCGCGCGCCCGCCCAACCCCAGGCCGGCGGCAGGTGAGGTCTGGGGGGCTCGGTGGCTTTGGGGGCCCGGGGACTTGGGGCTCGGTGGCTTGGGGGGTTTGGGGATGGGGACGAGGACGGTGGCGGTGACCCCGGGGCTGTTCCCACAGGTTTGGGTGGTTTGTGGAACAACCTCGTTGGGCTGAGAGGCTCAGTGGGGACCCCGAGGTTGCTGAGCTGGGGGGTCCTCACACACCCCAGGAGGGGTTGGGTGCTGGGTCACCACTTCCCTGCCCCGTGTCCCGCAGGCGGAGGTGCAGGGAAGGCCATGGAGGCGGCGGTGCCGGCGGAGGAGTCGCTGGTGCTGGTGGAGTACGGCTTCGAGTACCGCGCCAAGGACGGCACCTTGGTCTCCATCAAACCCAACGAGCGCTACATCCTCCTCAAACGCACCAACCCACACTGGTGGCACGTCCGGCGGAGCGGGGACGCCCGGCCCTTCTACATCCCGGCCCAGTACGTCAAGGAGCTGCCCCCCATCTCCTCCCCAGCCCCACTCGACCCCCCGCCGTCGGGACATGTCACGACAGAGCCGGTCCCGCTCGTCCCCCAGCACCCGCCAGCCTACGAGTATCGGTTCGTCAGTGCCACCGAGCCGGGGGAGCCATCGGGGGGGTGCCCCGTGCCCCGGGGGGACTCAGTGCCAAGGAAGGACTCGGTGCCCAGGAGGGACTCGGTGCCCAGGAGGGACTCGGTGCCCAGGAGGGACTCACTGCCCAGGAGGGACTCGGTGCTCCAGAGGGATTCCCCACCGTCACTCAGCTCTTTTCGGGTCCCCTCGGGGCTGACCCCCAACCCTGCCGAGCCCGTGAGACCTTCGCACTCCCTGGATGACCTGGCGCGAGTGACGCGGGCACAACGCGGTGCCACCAGCACGGGGTCTCGCGGGGACTCCCCAGGACGCGCTCGCCCGCTCGGGAAGAGCCGCTCCGAGACGCTCTGCGCCCCCGGCAAGGACAGGGATGTGGCCAGGAGGTGGCCTGGGGCCGGCCCTGCACCTCAGGTACGGAGACATCCCCGCTGCTGTCCCCAAAAGCTGCGCGGGGGGGGGACTTTGAGCGTGTGGGCAGGCAGGACACTTGAGTCCCTCTGCTGATTCAGTGCCCCACTGCGACCCTGTGACCCCCGGCACAGGGTGGGGTGACACCCCGGCACCGCAGGCACTGCCAGGCCCCCCCGTGTCCTCCCACCGAGCTGACCCTGTGGGGCAAACCTACAGGTGAGCTCCCCATAGAGGTTTGCCAACATTAACCAACTAGGGGGAGGGATGAGCACGGGGCAGCACCCGCCTGCACCCCCTCCCCGCCCCCCCCCGAACACCTTCCCCCCTCAGCCCCCCACTCCGTGCCTCAGTTTCCCCACCCTCATGGCCCCCCCGGGCTCTCCCAGTCCCCCTGCTCTGCAGAGCTCCGTAGTCCCTGGGTGGGGGTCTCGGTGCCACTCGAGGGGGGGGGGTTGGGATGTCCCTCCCAGGTCCCGGCAGCGTTCCGGGGTGAGAGAAGACAGAAAGGGGTTAACAGGGAAGCGCGGCAGCTCCTCCCTGCCGGGGCGGGGGCCTCACCTGGGCGCCTCACCTGGGCGCAGCACCCGGGCACCGAGGTGGGTGCTGGGTGCACCCCGGCACAGGCCAGCGCCCGACACCCCCAAACCCACGCCCACCTCACACCAGTAAGTAGCGAGGGGCCCTTCCCAGGGACCCCCGGGCTGCTGGGGGGCACCCAAAGGTGGGGGTTGCCCCCCGGCTGCTCTCCTGCCACCGACACGGGCTGGGGCACACGGCTGGGACGGTGCCAGCAGAGAGGGGGTTCCATGGCCTTGTCCCCCGCCCCCACCCCAGCACCTCACTTTGGGGTAACCCCAGGCACCTGCAGCACCCCAAGCCTGGGTGTCCCCCACTTGGAGGGGGTCTGGAGGGATTGTGCCACCTGGGAGGGGGTGTTGCTTGAGGAAAGGGGGTGTTAGTGGTGGCAGGCTGTGTTTTACACCCCATTTTTACCCCATTTTCACCCCATTTTCCTCACTGTGCCTTTTGCACACCCAAAGCCACCGACCCCCCTCTGGTGGTGACCCAGTGGGGTCCCCAACCCCAGTGCCACCACCAGATCATCCCCCTTCCCTGCCCAAATCCAACTGGTGCCAAAACCGTGCGGTATCAGCCACGATGGGACCGTGGTGGCCTTGGCCCTGCCACCGTGTGCTCCCCCCACCCCACCCTGACTGCTGGGATGGGGGATCCCGGTGCTGGGGGGACGCAGCAGCCCTGGATCGGCTTCTGGTGGCGCAGCACGACACCACGAGGGCCAACCTAAATTTGGGGGGGATCATCCCAGTGCAATTCCTGCTCGGGTGGCCTTGGCTTTGCCGGAGCGGGTGACGAGTGGGAGGGTGATGGGTGACAACAGCCCCCAAGAACAGCCAATTCCGCCCCAGGCGTCTCTTCCGCTCCCCGAACCCCGGCAGGAAGCGCGGCGGGTGCAGGGCCTGGCTCAGGGTCCCCGTGGCGTTACCGGAGCCTCCCGGTGCCCCCACGGCTGCCTCCCACTCCAGTGCCCCCCACGCTGCACCCCCAGCCCGGTGCCCCCCGCGATGGGTGACCGGGAGTCAGGGGGTCCCCGGCGGGCCCGGAGCAGGGTGTCGAGGCTGCTGCACTTGGGGAAGGTAGGCAGCACCCACGGGTGCACACAGCGGGGGGCTGGGGGGTGTTTTGGGGTCCTGCTCCTCCAAACTCCCTCTTGGGTTTTCCTGGCTGTTTACGGGCACTGGCGGGTGCCACGATGCCCGTTCCAAAGCGGTGAGGGGCACCCAGCCCACCCCAGGGGAGAAAACCCCACCAGGAATGCACCCATGGGATAGAGGGAGGTGCTGGGGGACTCTGTGCTGGGGATCCCCCATGGTCACCCCCATGGTCACCCCCATGTCCCCTATCCCCACGAGGGAGGGTGGCCCCCTGTGCTGGATTCCAGCCCTGCTCACCGTGGCAGGGGGGTCGTGGGGTGACGGGGGGAGGGCGAGGGGGTGTCATTGAGTCACTGTCCCCCTCAGATCCAGGGTGTCCCCAGGGACACTGCACCCGCTGTCCCCCCACCCCGGGTGATGGGCAGGGCCAGGGTTGGGACCTTTGTCCCCGTGGCCATTAGTGAGAGGCCCCAGCTGTAAAACTGGGGAGTTCAAAGGGTGCCAGGAGGGATTTCCCCACTGGCAGCACCTGCCTGGTCCCAGGGGACACATCCCCCCACCCTGAGCAGCCCTGTGGGTGGGGGTCAGCCAGGCCAGGCCAGTGCTGGGGCCTTTATTTTGGGATATGATGGTGGGGCTGTAGGCTCAGCATCTGGTGCTAGGGGGAGGCAGAGGCTGTGGGTGCTGGTGATGTGAGTGCTGGAAATGTCCAGGGGTGCAGGGGATGTGGGTGCTGGAAATGTCCAGGGGTGCAGGGGATGTGGGTGCTGGAAATGTCCAGGGGTGCAGGGGATGTGGGTGCTGGAAATGTCCAGGGGTGCAGGGGATGTGGGTGCTGGTGGTCTGGGTGCTGGTGTCAGTGATGTGGGTCCTGGAGGTGTCCTGGGGTGCTGGTTTTGAGGGTGCAGGTGCTCTGGGTGCTGGTGTTGGTGATGTGAGTGCTGGTGCTCTGGGTGCTGGTGTTGAGGGCGCTGGGGTGTGGGTGAGGGTGGGGTGGGTGTGAGTGTTGGGGTGCTGGTGTCGGGGAGGTGAGTGCAGAGGCTGAGGGTGCACAGGATGAGCACATCAGTGGTGTTGGGGTGGCAGATGTTGGTGCAGATGTTGCAGGTGTTTGCGGTTTGGGTGCCAGTGATGTGGGTGCTGATGTGGGTGCTGGATGCAGTGGGTGATGCGGGTGCCAGTGACACGGGCACCGACACAGGGGCTGTGTGCAGGTGACACAGGTACTGGTGATGTGGGTGCAGGTGATGCAGGTGTTGTTGGTGGCAGGTGATGTGGGTGCAGGTGATGCAGGTGGGTGCTGATGTGGGTGCTCACACAGTGGGTGATGAGGGTGCTGGCTATGAGGGTGCTGCCTGCAGCAGGTGACACGGGTACCCACCGACATGGGTGCTGGCACCAGGGACCATGATGTCTCCCCACGTGCTCAGCCTGGACTCCCATCCCCTCTGCCAGCGGGTGCTCCTCCCCGCTGTGGGTGCTGTGGGTGCCCCCTCCACCTCCCACAATCCACACCCCATCACTGGCACCTCGTGCCCCACTCAGTGGGGTGCCCAGGAGGGCGCCCCAGCAGCAAGAGCAGGATCCGTCTCCTTAACCCCCCCACCTGAGCAGCACTGTGGGGACATCCCAGGAACGCCATCCCAGGAACACCATCCCACCTGCAGCACCCGGTGACCCCCTCGTGTCCCCCCCCAGGCGCGCAAGGAGCCGGAGGAGCCGCCCGATCCCATCTACCTCAACATCCAGGAGCTGCGGGAAGAAGCCGCCGCTGCCAGCTCGGTGCCGGAGGAGCCCGGCGGGTCCGTGTCGGACTGGGAGACACACACGGACACGGAGAGTGGACATTTGTTTTATTATAATCCCACGACGGGAGAGACCACGTGGGATTGTCCCTTTGGGCAGGCGGCCGACGGAGTGAGTCCCGCCGCCTCTCCCGCCTCCTCGCTCGCACACAGCCCGGAGTTTCCCGAGTGGGAGCAGCACGTGGATGAAGGAAGCGGACAGACTTTTTTCTATAATTCGGTAACAGGTGAGACGTCGTGGGACCCCCCCACTGCGGGAGACGCAGGCAGCCCCCAGGATATGTACCCTGGGGGGACGCGGTACAGCCCCACGGAGCAGAGGGTGAGCACCCAGCGGGGCACAGGGGTGGGGTTGGGACTGGGGGAGACAGGGATGGGGACGGAGATGGAAATAGGAGTGGGGATGGAGATGGAGACAGAGATGGAGATTTAGAAAGGGATGGGAGATGTGATGGAGATGAAGATGGAGACAGAGGTGGAGATGGAGACAGAGATGGGAGTGAAGATACAGATGAAGATGGGAATGGAGACAGGGATGGAGAAAGGGATGAGAATGGAGAGAGAAACATGGATGGGGTGGAGATGGAGACAAAGATGGAGATGAGTTAAGTTGGAGATGGAGACAGGGATGGCAATAGAGATGGAAATGGAGATGGGAATGGATATTGGGAATGGATATTGGGATTGATATGGAGATGGAGAAAAGGATGGCAATCGAGATGGAAACAGGAATGGGAATGGAGATGAAGACAGATGGAAACAGAGATGGAGATGAAGACAGATGAAGATAGAGATGAGAATGGAGACAGGGACAGGGATGGGAGTTAAGATGGATATGTAGGTGGAGACAGGGATGGGACTGGGGATGGAGATGGAGATGGTGGAGGTGGGGCAGCCCCGCCTGGGTCAGCCACACAGGGATACAGATGCTCTTGGTGGGGCATAAGATCCTGACCTGTCTCTTCTTTCCAGCCGCCCACTCCAGAAACAGACTATCCCGACCTGTCTCCAGATGAGCTGGAGGGTTATCCCGAGGAGGATTACTCGCCCATGGGCTCCTACGACCAGGGGTCCACTCTCTGCCTGTCCCCAAGGCGCCCTGAGGAGCTGGGCTCACCCCCGGGCTGGTACGAGCACGGCCACCACGAGGGCGTCGTGTTCTACCCTGAGCACTTCTCTGACACGGTACGGGGACAGGGATGGGGTGGGATGGGGATAGGGGTAGGGATAGGGTTGAGGATGGGGATGGGGGCAGGGAAAGAGACAGGGAATGGAACAGGGATGGGGACAGGGATGGGGACAGGGATAGGAACTGGAATGCGGACAGGGATGGGATACAGACAGGGACGGGGCAGGGACAAATATGGATATAAGGGTGTCTATCCAGGGATGAGCATCCTCACAGGGCCTCAAACCAGTGTGTAGGGTGAAGACCAGCACCCACCTGGCAGGAGCACCTCAGGCATCAGCTGATCCCTCCCTCCCTCCCTCCCTCTCTGCCCAGGTGCCATCAGGTGGCCGCCACCACCGTGCCAGCAGCGGCTCCAGCCAGGACAGCGGGCTCTTCGCCTGGCACGGCACCGTGTCACCGGCACTGGGCATCAAGGAGGAGAAGGTGAGAGCCCAGGGAGGGGCACCCAGCCCTCCCCCACCCCGGAGCCGGGCAGGGCAAGGGGCAAACCTGACACCCACCCACCATCCCCCTTTACTTTCCAGTTCAAGAGCCTCGAAAAAGCCGGGGTGCTCAACCGGACCAAGACGGTGGACAGAGGGAAGCGGCTCCGGTGAGCACGTCCTGGTGTCCCCCAGCACCCAGGGAGGGAGTCCAGGGGGACAGAGGGGACAGGGGCTGTGCTGTCCCCCTGTGTGACCTCTCCCTCTCTGCTTTCCAGGAAGAACTGGAGCTCCTCCTGGACAGTGCTGGAGGGGGGGATCCTCACCTTCTTCAAGGACTCCAAGCACTCGGCTGCTGGTGGTTTGGTAAGAGCCCCTACAGCCTTGGGAGGGGGGCAGCTCCCACAGGATGGGACCAGCACCCACAGGACAGGGCCAGCACTCATGGGATGGGGTCAGCACCCACAGGATGAGGGCAGTATCCATGGGACAGCCCAAGGACTGATGGGATAAAGACAGCACCTGTAGGAGAGAGGCAGGAACCCATGGGATGGGACCAGCACTCCTAGGACAGGGCCAGCACCCACGGGATTGGGCCACCATCCATGGGACAGGGGAACATCCCACAGGATGGGGCCAGAACCTGCAGGATAGGACCAGGCCCCACAGGCGAGGGCCAACACCCTGCACAAGGACCCCCCAGCACTGGGTCCCCCCACACTGGGGGGTGTGTGCTCACATCCCCAGCACACACACACTCCCCACAGGACCTGGGGGGAGCCAGTGTTGGAGCACCCTAAAACACACCCAGATCTGGTCTGAGAGAGCAGCAGGAAGCAGTGCCAGACCCAGCCCCCCGTGCCCAGCCCCCCTCTCTGGTGCCCAGCCCGGATGCAGAAGCTGCCCTGGCTCTTGCAACACCCTGTGGTGACGGTGCCAGGGGAAGGACAGGGGACACATGGCCAGGGGGGACACGGTGCTGGCCCTACCTCTGGGGTGGGGCTTCACTGCTCTGTCTGGGGGATGCAAGGGGTCTGGGGTGAGGGGAAATATGCCCAAAGCACCCCAAAAACCAGTGTGTGGGGAAGGCCAGTGAGTCTGATGCTGTGAAAACCTCAGGGGACTGTCCCCTCCCTGCAGACAGTCACCCACTCTCTTCCTGCTGTGTCACCAAGAGGGACCCCAAAGGACAAGCCCCCACCCCCGGGTTCCCTGGCAGGGCTGGGGATGTCCCCCAAGGTGATGGCAGCTGTAGGTGACAGCCACAACCCCCACCCCACCGTGGCAGCTCTGAGCCCTGGTCCTGAAGAGACCATGGGAGGGGACAGAGGGGACGCCTGCCACCCCTGCCTTTCTGGAGGAGGGCAGCCCACACACCCCCCCAGCAGGACCCTGGTGCCCCTGTCCCCTCTGGGCAGGTGCCACCCTCACTCCCTTGTCCCCACAGCGGCAGCCCAGCACCCTGACCACCCCCGAGCACACGGTGGAGCTGCGCGGGGCCACCCTGGCTTGGGCTGGCAGGGACAAGTCCAGCAAGAAGAATGTCCTGGAGGTGAGTGGGTGACAGTGGGGGGACACCAGTCACCCCCCAGAGTCCACACGTGGCCTGCAAGACGATGCCACGCCTGCCTGGTTCACCCCAGCAGTGGTGGCAGTGGGGACACCGGGTGACATCCAGGGGCAGGGAGCACAGGGACTGTGCTGTGGACACTGTCCTGTTCTGACATGGAGAGGTCACCCGGAGACATCCTGCCTCCCAGAGGGGTTTTTCCACTCAGGCTTTGCACAGGGGGGAGGTTTCAGCCGCTCCAGCCCGCCAGCAAACGGCAGCATTTGGGGTCATCTCCATAACGAGTTGGGTGCTGTGCTCAGCCACAGCCTGGTTGCCAAATCCCGGCGGTCGTGGCAGCCCCGTGCCCTTGCCCTGACCTTTGCCTGTTGCTCTGTCAGCTGAGGACACGCGAGGGCTCGGAGTTCCTCATCCAGCACGACTCGGAGCAGATCATCACCGCCTGGCACAGGGCCATCGCCGACAGCATCGGCCGGCGGGTGAGCAGGCGCCGGCCACCCCCCGCCCCACCACCCTGGGGACGGGCCCGGGGTCTCACAGTGACCCTTCCCTAGGGCTCCGACATCCCCGGAGAGGAGGACGCCGAGAGTGGGGCTGAGTTCGGCTCCCGGGAGAAGCTGGGGAGCGGCGAGGAGAGGAGGGCGGGTGAGCTCGGGCGCCCTGGGACGGGCATCCGTGGGGTCTCCGGCTCCCCGGAGGTGGGACATGGCAGGAGCCCCCTCGGGACAGGGCTGAGCTGTGCCCTGTTCCCCCAGTGGCCGGGCAGGTGCCGGGCAGCGCCAGCACCGAGAGCGACTCCAGCAGAGTTCGGAACAAACTCCGCAAGTTCCTGCAGAGGCGGCCGACGCTGCAGAGCCTGAGGGAGAGGGGCTACATCAAGGGTGGGTGTCGGGGTGGGGGCTGGGATGGGCTGCTGGGATAAGGATGCATCAGGTGCCAGGATGGGGTGATGGGCTGGGGATACATCGAGGTGTTGGAGAGAGGCTGGCTCCAGAGTGACTACCGGGATGGGGTGCCAGGAGGGGCCTGCATCAAGAATGGGTGCCTAGAGGGGGATACATCAAGGGTTGGTGTCAGGGTGGGCTGCATCAAAGGAGGGTGTTGGGATGGGGCTTGGATCAAGGGTGGGTGCTGAGATTGGGTGCTGGAATGAGGTGCCAGGATGGGGTAATGGGATGGGGTTGCATCAAAGGTGGGTGTCGGGATGGGGTGCTGGGAGGGGGCTGAATCACGAGTGGGTGTCGGGATGGGGATGAATCAAGGGTCCTGGGTGCTGGGATGGTGTGTCAGGATGCAGCTGGATCAAGGGTGGGTGCTGGCGTGGGGATACATCAAAGATGGATGCTGGGATGTGGTGTCAGGATGGGACTGCACCAAGGGGAGATGTCAGGATGGAAACAAGTTAAAGATGGGTGCCGGGAACGGGTTCCAGGACGGGGCTAAATCAAGGGTGGCTGTGAGGACGGGGTTGAATCAAGGGTGGGTGCTGGAATGGGGCTGAGTCGCCTCAGGATGTCCCCAGGTGGGAGGGGAGGTGGGGACAGCTGAGGATAGAACTGGGACAGTGGGTTGAGAGACCAAGCCCAGCCCTGACCCGACGTCTTGGTGATGGGCTTGGGCATGTCCCATCACCTCCAGCCTCCCCGGTGGCACACCTGTATGGACACAGGACTCTTCGTGATGTCCCCAGCCCTGTCCCCCAGCTGCCACCCTCCCAGTGTCCCCTGGCCGTGCTCATGTCCCCGTTGTTCCCCAGACCAGGTTTTTGGCTGCTCGCTGCTGGCGCTGTGCGAGCGGGAGCGGGGGACGGTGCCGCGCTTCGTCCTGCAGTGCATCCAGACCGTGGAGAGGAGAGGTACCACCCCGGGGACAGGGGTGGGCATGGGGACAGCTGGGGGCACCAGGGTGGGGACAGCTCTGGGGACAGCCTGCAGGGCATGGCTGGGTTTTCCCTGGAATCCTGGTGCTAGCTGTGGGATCGGCTGTCACCATGTGCCACCCAGCTGTGGGCACCCTCCAGGGGACAGTGGGGACACGTGGGGACCCAGAGCTCCCTAGAGAGTGGCTGCTGTCCCATCCTAGTGTGGGTCATGGTTAACTGGAATCTTTCCCCCCTCTCCATCTGCCAGGTCTGGACATCGATGGGCTATACCGGGTCAGTGGCAACCTGGCCACCATCCAGAAACTGCGCTACAAGGTGGAGCACGGTACGGTCACCTGCGGTGGCACCGGGGGAAAAATGGGATATAACCCCCCTCCAGGGGCAGGGGGAGGGGGGCACAGGGACCCCCACCCATCCCTGGGGCCCTGGACTCACCTGAGGTGCTGCCCCGGCCCCCAGACGAGCAGCTGGACCTGGATGACGGGCGCTGGGAGGACATCCACGTTGTCACCGGGGCGCTGAAGCTCTTCCTGAGGGAGCTGCCGGAGCCACTTGTCCCCTTCAGCCACTTCGACAAGTTCATCGCTGCCATCAGTGAGGGACAGGGATGGGGAGAGGGGGTGGGATGGGATGGGATGGGATGGCAAGGGAATAGGGTGGGGATGGAGCGGGATGGGGTGGGATGGGAAGGGATGGGAGGGTGAGATGGGGACAGGGATGGAGAGGGTACAGAATGGGGACAGGTATGGAATTGGATGGGATGGGGACAAGGATGGGGACGGGGTGAGAATGAGATGGAGATGAGGATGGAAACAGGGGAGAGGGATAGGGTTGGGATGGAGACAAGGACAGGGACAGGTATCAGGTTGGGGAAGGCGTGGGGACAAGGATGGGATCAGGGATGGAATGGAGATGGGATCAGGAAGGGAATAAGGATTGGAATGGAAATGGGCTGCACAAGGGAATGAGGATTGGAATGGGGACAGAGACAGAGGGATAGGATGGGATGGAAATGGGATGGGGGTGGAGACGGGAACTGGGACAGGCAAGGTGATGGAGATGGGGATGAGGACGGGGATGAAGATAGGGATGAGGAGGGGGGTGGGAATGGGGACAAGGATGGGGGTGGAGACAGAAATGGGGACAGATGCTCTGGCTGCTGGAGCCAGCACCCCACTGCGCCTTCCCCCAACCACAGAGATCCAGGACCTGGCCATGCGGGGCCGGTGCATCCGGGACCTGGTGCTCTCCCTCCCGCCCGCCCACCACGACACCATGAAGGTCCTTTTCCGCCACCTCTGCAGGTGACACCCCCTCGCTCCCCCAAACCCACCCCGGGAGCTGGGAGGGGGAACACAACTCGGGGTCAGGGACAGGCCCCAGGTTTGGGGATGAGCCGGTGACACCCCCCATCCCTGCAGGGTGATCGAGCACAGGGAGGAGAACAGGATGTCGGTGCAGAGCGTCGCCATCGTCTTCGGGCCCACCCTGCTGCGGCCGGCGAGCGAGGAGAGCAACATGGCCATGCACATGGTCTTCCAGAACCAGGTGGTGGAGCACATCCTCAACCACTACAGCTACATCTTCCCGGAGGGATAAACCCCCAGGACACACCCTCAGCAGTGGGGACATGACGGAGCAGCTCCTCCAGGAAGGACTCAGACGTGTCACCGCAGACGATGGGTGGTGGCCGTGGCTCTACGAAGGACAGAATGGTGGCCCAGCTCAAGGGATGGGCACCCCCAGGGGTCCTCCTCGACCACCCACTCCCACTGGGGCCGGATCCACCCCAGGGGGGTGTGGGGTTTGTGGGGCCCCCACTGGTCAATGGACTATGGAGCCCCGCGGTCCACAGCTTGTCGGGGCCAGCGGCATTCCCGGGATGAGAGGATGGAGGTGCCCAGGCTGGCAGTGCCTGCAGGGACATGGCACCAGCGGGAGGGAGGGCAGGGAGAAGCCAGGCTGTGCCGTGGCCGGAGCCCACCGCCCGATTCCCGAATAAAGAGCCCGTTCAGCCGCCAGGGTCAGGTGGTGTTGGCAGGACATGGGGACATCCCAGGGACCTGGTGACACTGCGGGCACATCAGTGGACCCTTGGGGACACCATGTGCCCTTTGTACCCTACGAGGACGAGGGAACCTGAGACTGAAGGCCACCAGGGTGACCTGGGACACCCTTCCCAAACGGAATCACCAAATCCCATGTCACCAGAAGTGTCACCACAGGCAGTGGGGACAGGTGATGAGAACCATCATGGGACGTGAGTTCCCATCACCCAGAGCCACCCACTTGGAGTGGGAACACTTTGGGTCATGATGGGGACAATTTGGAACACAACCAGGACCATGTGGGATGCAAAAGGGACAGCAAGAGACATGACTGAAGTGCTTTGGGACATGGCAGGGACACAAGGAGGATGGTTGAGAACACAGGGGTGACACCTGGGGACACAACAAGGACAGCTCAGCACATGGCAGGGGTTTGGGACATGGCAGGGGTGGCCAGAGCACAGAGGGAACACTTGGGGACACAGCAAGGGCACTTTGGGGTATGGTGGGGATATGTGGGGATGTAATGGGGACAACTGTTGGGTTGGAGCCGCTTTGGGATGCAGTGAGGCCACTTTGGGGACATGAGGGGATGATTCAGGGATGCAGTGTGGGAGGTTGGGACACTTTGAAACAGTAAGGGATGCACTAGGGACACTTTGAGACACTTTGGGATGCAGCAGGGAAACTTTTGGGACACTCCGGGATGCAGCAGGCACACTTCAGGAACTTTGGGAGCCTCACGGGACTCCCCGGGCCCCCTCGGGGCGGGCGGGGGCGGTGCCGGGGGCAGAGCCCGGCCGGTCCCCGCTCCCATCCCGATCCCACCCCGCTCCCTCTGTGCTCCCTCCCCGCTCCCATCCCGATCCCACCCCGCTCCCGGCCCCGCTCCGCGCCCCCCGCCCGGCTCCATCTTGTTCGCGGCCTCCGCGGAGCGGCTCCAGGTGCGGGGGGGGGCTGGGACGGGCTGGGGGGGGCCGGGAGGGTCGCAGGGACCCGCCGAGGGAGGCGGAAGGGGGCCCAGGGGCGACCCCCCTCCCGGGACCCCCGGCCATTCCCCTCCCCCTCCCCTTAAGACCCCTGGCGATATAGGGGACCCCTGGGACTGAACCCCCCATAGAGCTGTGCAGGACCCCCCCCTCCTCCCAGAGTTCCCATCACCTCCTCCCCTCCGCC
This sequence comes from Lepidothrix coronata, assembly GCF_001604755.1. Taxonomy (NCBI): domain Eukaryota; kingdom Metazoa; phylum Chordata; class Aves; order Passeriformes; family Pipridae; genus Lepidothrix; species Lepidothrix coronata. The sequence continues at coordinate 40,399 of NW_016690576.1, forward strand.
TCTGGACCCCCGCAGTGACCCCCCAGGGCCAGGCGGGACCCCCCAGCCCCCTGCGCCCC
>NW_016690576.1:41540-45690 GCF_001604755.1 Lepidothrix coronata
GGCACCAGGGGGTTACAGCAAAAACCAGCTTTGGCAGCCAAAATCCCTCTTAAGGCTTTAATCTCATGAGAAATTGGCGGGGGGGGGGGGGGGGCAGTGCCACCGAGTGTGCCCCCCCTGCTGTCCCCAGCCTTGGGGGGGGCACGGGGACAAGTGCAAATTTAAGACAAATCCCTAAACCTGGCTTAAAATTCAGTGGGATTTAAGGGGTGGGGGGGAAAGTGGACGGGAGGATGCAGTGGGGAGAGGGGCTGGAGGGTTTGGGGAGCCCCCCCTGCCCCCCCCGTGTGGGGGCCCAGGCGCTGGTCAGGGTGTAAAGGTCGGTGCTGGCGCTGTTTGCACACGGAAGTGGCACCGTCCCCGTGTCCCGTCCCGGCGGGGCCTCCTCCCGCCTGGCACAGCAGGTAGGGAGGGCAGGGATCAGGGATGGAGCCCCCCCAGCCCGTGGCATGGGTAGGATGGGTGGTGGGGGTGTCCCCCACACAGGGTGGGCACCCGACAGGGACCCCAGGTGTGTCTGTGTGGGGACACGGGGTCCCCTGGGCCTGGCACAGCCAGTGTCCTGTGTCCATGGGGACACAGAGGCCCTGCTGCTGCAGCAGGGGCCCATTGGGATTGGGATCAGGGGGTCCCCATAGAGACGGGGCTCTGGAGGTGCCCATGGCCCCACAGGAATAGGAATAGAGGGGTCTCCTTAGGGACAGGATGCTGGGGGTCCCCATTGGGATCAGGACTGGGGGGGTCTCCTTAGGGACCAGTCCATGTGGCCCCATAGGGACAGGACTCTGGGGGTCCCCATGGCCTCATAGGGACAAGTCTCTGGAGGTTCCCATGATCCCATAGGAGTGAGACTCTGGGGGTCCCCATAGGGATCAGCCTCTGGGGTCTCCATGACCTCATAGGGAAAAGCTCCTGGGGTCTTCATAGGGGTCAGGCTCTGGGGGGTCCCCATTGCCCATAGGGACTGGGCTCTTGGGGTCCCCATAGCCCCAGAGGGGTGGGGCTCTGGGGGGGTCCCCATAAGGACACTCTCTGGGGGTCCCCACAGCCCCCCATAGCCCAGGCCTTGCTCTCCTGACCCCAGTCCCTGCCCCATGTCCCCATGGCCATGGTGATGGGATGGGGGCAGTCCCCCACATCCCGTGACCAAATCTTGCTCCACCCCACACCCAGCATCACCCCAGCCCCCCCAGGTGACACCGCCTCTGGAAGGACCCCAGGATCCATCAGGGAGTGACACCAGGTCCTAACCGGGCATTTTGGGGTGCAGGGAAGGAAAGGAGAACATCCATGGGGTTCCAACCCTCCCTGTCACCCCTGTCACCGCAGACCTCGCCGTGCTGGGATGGCCCCGGATGCCTGAGCCCCCCTGGCCCCTCCCCAGCCATGGAGACCGTGGTCATCGTGGCCATCGGGGTGCTGGCCACCATCTTCCTGGCGTCCTTCGTGGCGCTGGTGGTGGTGTGCAGGCAGCGGTACTGCCACCCCAAGGACCTGCGCCACCACTACGACACCAAGTGAGTGACACTGTCAGGGAGGGACCTCAAGGGGCCCCACGGGCTGGGGACAGGGCTGGGGACGTGTCCAGCAACATCAAGGGGACAGTGTCGGGGACAGGTTATCAGGGGGACAATGAAGGGGACACGTCCTCTGTCACGGGGGGGAGGGACGATGCAGGGGACATGTCCAGCATCATCAGGGGGACAATGAAGGGGACACGTCCACTGTCATTGTGGGGATGAAGCTGAGGAAACATCCAGCATCATCAGGGGGACAATGAAGGGGACATGGCCAGCATCATCAAAGGGATAAAGCTGGGGACACGTCCATAATCATCAGGAGCACAAAGCTGGGAACGTGTTCACTGTCATTACAGGGATGATGAGGAGGAGATGCACAGCATCACCAGGGGACAAAGATGGGGACATGTTCACCACCATCAGCAGGGCAAAGATGGGGACATGTCCACTGTCATCAGGGGGACAGTGCAGGGGACATGTCCAGCATCATCAGAGGGAAGAAGTTTGGGACTTGTTCACCATTATCAGGGGGGTGAAGCTGGGGACATGTCCAGCATCATCAGGGCCGTGGGGCAGCCCGAGGAGGTGGCCTTGTCCCCATGGATGTCCCCCATGTCCCCAACAGACCCATCGTGGACCTGATGGGGACCTCGGAGACGCCGTCGGAGCCCTCGGAGCTGGAGCTGGACGACGTGGTCATCACCAACCCCCACATCGAGGCCATCCTGGAGAACGAGGACTGGGTCGAGGACGCCTCGTGAGTGTGTGTCCCCTGTGTCCCCCCAGTACCAGGGACCCCTGTGCAGTGCCGACCCCCCACCTTGGGATGCAGGTGGCAGCTTTGGGGATCACCAAGGCATGGGGATGGTCCTCAAGGTGGTCTCGGGGTGGGAATGTCCCCACGGGTCTGGGGGACACGGGGTGTGGGGCTGGCGGGAGAGAGGGGACAAGGATGGAGCGGGGGACACACACACCTGGGTTCACACCCTCCTCCCTCTCCACAGGGGTCTGGTGTCCCACTGCATCGCCATCCTGAAGGTGAGACGGGGCAATGGTGGCACTGGTGGTACTGGTGGTGATGGTGGGTGGCACTGGTGGTACCAGTGACACTGCTGCTGATGGTGGCACCAATGGCAGTGGTGACAACAGAAGCACTGGTGGTGATGGTGGCACTAGTGGCAGTGTGGCAGTGGGGGTACCAGTGACACTGGGGGTGATGGTGACACCAGTGGCACTGGTGGTGATGGTGGCAATGGTGGGTGGCACTGGTGGTACCGGTGGAACTGGTGGCCAAGGTGACATTGGTGCCAGTGGTGGGTGGCACTGGTGGCAGTGGTGGTGCTGGTGGTTGGCACTGATGGTACTGGTGGCAGTGGTGGCAATGGTGACCCTGCTGTCCCCAGATCTGTCACACGCTGACAGAGAAGCTGGTGGCCATGACCATGGGCTCGGGTGGCCGCGTGAAGTCCCCTGCCAGCCTGGGTGACATCATCGTGGTGGCCAAGCGCATCAGCCCCAGGTGATGGGGGGCTCTGGGGGGTCCCAGGGTTCTAGGGGGCTCTGGGGTTTTGGGAGGTGAGGGTCCAGTGGCTCAAGGGGGAGACCCCAGTGCTCTGGAGGGTCCGCAGGGATTTGGGAGGGGGAGATTCAGGGGCTCTGGAGGGGTCCCTGAGGCTCAGGGGGTGTCCCAGGGCTCTGGAGAGGGGCATTATGGGTTTCCCAGGGCTCTGAGAGGAGGTCCTGGAGCTCAGGAGGGTCCTGGGTCTCTGGGGGCAGTCCTGGGGCTCTAGGGGGACCCTGGGACTCTGGAGAGGCTGTCCCTGGACTCTGGGGTTATTTGGGGGGCTCTGGGGGGAAGTCCTGGGGGTCAGGAGGGTCCCAGGGCTCAAAGGGAGGTCCTGGGTCTCTGGGAGGGTTCCTGGGGCACAGGGCGGGACCCTGGGACTCTGGGGGTGTCCTTGGACTCTGGGTTACTTTTGGGGCTCTAGGGGTAAGTCCTGGGGGTCAGGAAGGTCCCAAGGCTCTGGGAGGGGTCCTGGGGCTCTGGGAAGGGGTCCTGTGGCTCGCAGGTTGTTTTGAGACTCTGGGAGGAGGTCCTGGGGGTCAGGAGGGTCTCGGGGCTCTGGAATGTTCCTGGGTCCCTGAGAGGGTTCCTGGGACTCTGAGGAGGGTCCCAGGTCTCCCAGGAGGCTCCAAGGGGGTTCCTGAGAATTGGGAAGGGTGTGGTGGATGGTGTCACTACACTGTCCCCCGGGGTTAACGCCGTCCCCGCCGCAGGGTGGACGACGTGGTGAGATCCATGTACCCACCGCTGGACCCCAAACTGCTGGACGCCAGGTGACACCAGCAGGAGGGGCAGGGGCATTCCTGGGGCTGGGGAGACACCCTGGGTGGTAACACAGATCAGTTCCACCCCATGCCACACCGCTGGGGACACCCACAGGTGACCCAGCAGGACGGGAAGGGCCCTTGGTATGAGCCCATAGCACAGGGCACAGAACACGCTGAGCTGGGAAGGACCCACAAGAATCATCAAATCCAACCCCTGGCCCTGCACAGACACCCCAACAATTCCACCCGGTCCCTGAGGGCTTTGGCCAACCCCTCCTGGAGCTCTGGCAGCCTTGGGG
>NW_016690576.1:48625-53116 GCF_001604755.1 Lepidothrix coronata
GGGCCGGTTCGGGGGGCTCAGCACAACGGGCAGAGGGGTTTGTGCCCCAGGAGGGGGGTCTGGGCTCGGGACCGCGGGCAGAGGGGTTTGTGCCCCAGGAGGGGGGTCTGGGCTCGGGACCGCGGGCAGAGGGGTCTGTGCTGCGGAGGGGGGTCCCGGTTCGGGGGGCTCAGCACCGCGGGCAGAGGGGCCTGTGTGCTCGCACAGAGGGGTCTGTGCCCCGCACAGGGTCGGTCTCGGCGGTCCAGCCCCCACCCCCGGGCCGGGGCCGCCCCAACTCATCGCACGAAATGCCCGGGCGGGAGGGGGGGGGCTGCGGTCACGTGATCGCGGCGTCACGTGACAGGGGCGAGGGTCAGCGTGAGGAGGCCGCTCTGACCCGCCCCCTCACTCGAGTTGGCCAATGGAAGCGGGGCAGACGGGTACGGTGGCCAATGAGGGGCGAGGGGCGGGGCTTGCTGCCAGCGGGGGGTGGGGCTTGCGGCCGGGACCGGGAGCGGGTACGGGCGGGGGGACTGGGAGCGCTGGGAGGTACTGGGGGGCACTGGGAGGTGCTGGGAGCACTGGGAGGAACTGGAGGTCTCGGGGAACACTGAGAGGCACTGGGAGAACTGGGAGGTACTGGGGCGGCACTGGGGTTCGCGGGGTCACTGGGAGGTGCTGGGAGAACTGCAAGGAGCTGGGATCGCTGGGATGTACTGGGAGGAACTGGGATCAGAGAGAGGCACTGGGGGTCAGGGGGGCAGCTGGGAGGCACTGGGAGTCTCGGGGGGCACTGGGAGTCTCGGGGGGCACTGGGAGGAACTGGGAGCACCCAGAGGTACTGGGAGTCACGGAGTCAGTGGGGAGGCGCTGGGAGGCACTGAAAGGTACTGCGAGGAACTGGGAGTCACGGGAGCCGCTGGGAGGTGCCGGGATCCCTGGGAGGTTCTGGGGATACTGGGAGGTTCCTAAGAGTCACGGGGGCCACTGGGAGGTACTGGCGGTGCTGGGAACGTTGGGAGCCGCTGGAAGTCACGGGAGACTGGGATTCCCCGGGAGTGATGCGGGGGAGGGGAGCGCTGGGAGTCCCGGGGGAGCGCTGGGAGGTACTGGGAGCACTGGGAGTCCCTTGGGGCACTGGGAGTCACGGGGTGCTCTGGGAGTCATGGGGTGCTCTGGGAGTCATGGGGGGGCACTGGGAGTCATGGGGGGGCACTGGGAACACTGGTCCGGTGCAGCGGGGGGGGGTGGGAACAGCCCAGCCCTGCCCGGGGGGGGTGTCCAGCGGTGGGGGGAGGGTCGTGCCGTGACACCCAGGGGCCCCCCCTGAGTGGGAGGCATCACCCCTCCGCCGTGGGGCTCAGGCATCCCCCCGTGACACACCTGGGGGGGGGGAAGGGTATGACCGCGCGGGGAAAGGGAAGTGAAAGTGATTGTGGAAGTGGGAAGGGGGGGCAGCGGGGGGGCCCATCCTGCACCGCAGGGAGATGTTATCGGGGTGCTGCGCCGCGGTTGGGGTGCCAGACACCGCAGTGTCCCCCCCGCTGGCTGTGGGGGCCCCCTAGCACCCCAGGTGCTCCCCCAGCACCCCGAGGTGCCCCCCCAGCACCCTGAGGTGTCCCCCGGGGTGGGGGGCTCTGGGTGAGGTGGCAGGGCTGAGGCTTTCCTGACACGTGGCTGAAAGAAGAAACGAGAGTTTGGGGGGCAGAGCCACCCCCCCTTCCCTGCTCGGTGAGAGGGGAAACTGAGTCCAGGTGGGTGTGGGGGGGGTCCCACAGGTGCCCCCGGAGCCATGAGGACCCTCGTGCTGCTGTGGGTGGCCCTGGCCGGAGCGGGGGCCCAGCTGCCATGTCCTGAGGGGGGGCCATGCCCCGTCACCCCGGTGAGTGTGCAGGGTTTGGGGGGAGGCACAGGGGGGTCCCCAGCAGGGGATAACCCCCCCGTGCCCCCTCCCCAGGCCCTGCCTGCCCGCAGCGCAGTGGGATGCCAGGATGGCTCATCCTGCCCTGCCAGCACCAGCTGCTCCCTGCCCGAGGTGAGACACCCCCCTACCAGTGCCTATTTTCCCCTCTCCCTGACATTTTTGGGGATTCCCTGACCCCCTTGTGTCCCCCCAGAGTGTCCCCTGTGCAGGGGGCCAGCGCTGCTGTCCCCGAGGGTCCCGCTGCGGCGCTGACGGGGAGTCCTGCATCCCAGACCCAGGTATGGGGGGGCCACGGGGGGATGGGGGGCCACAGGAGGGGACAGGAGGGACATGGGGTTCCTCACCGTGTCCCTGCAGCCCCCCGTGCTGTGCCCTGTCCCGACGGAACGTCCGAGTGTCCCGATGACGCCACGTGCTGTGTGACGGCCAGCGGCGCCTGGGGGTGCTGCCCTATGCCCCAGGTACGGCTGGGGGGGGACATGGGGACGCTTTGGGGGAGGACACGTGAGGCCATCGCCGTGATGAGTGTCCCTGGTGCCCGCAGGCCTCGTGCTGTGCCGACAAGGTGCACTGCTGTCCCCACGCCACCACCTGTGACCTGGCCCGCGGGCGCTGCCTGTCCCCCGGCGGTGACAGGGACGTCCCCCTGAGCACGGCCTTCCCCGCCTGGAAGCGCCAGCCCCCCGCCCCAGGTAAGGGGTGTCCCCCTCTCTGGGCGCCCTCGCTGTCCCCGTGGAGGGTACGCAGGGGTGGGGATGGGGTGTGGTGACCCGGTGGTGACACGGTGGTGACACGGTGGTGACACGGTGTGCCCCCCCTGCAGTGGAGCTGCGCCAGGTGCTGTGTCCCGGGGGCCGCTCGGCGTGTCCCGACGGAGCGACCTGCTGCCAGCTGTCCCCATCCGAGTATGGCTGCTGTCCCCTGCAGAATGTGAGTGCTGGCACCACCCTGGGCTGTACCCCATGATGGGCAGCCTGGGCCAAACCTCCTGTGCCGGGTACCCCAAACCAGGCACCCCTCACTGGGCACCCCAAAACAAGCACCCCGTGCCAGGCACCCCAATTCTGGGCACACTCAGCTTGGCACCCCAAACCAGGCAGTCTGGGCTGGGCACCCCACGCTGGGCAGCCTGTGCCAAACACCCCATGCCAGGCACCCCAAATGAAGAACTTGTCACGTAGGCACCCCAAACTGGGTGACCCAAACCAAGCACCCTGTGCTGGGCACCCCACACTGGGCAGCCTGTAACAAACACCCCAAACCAGGCACCCCAAAATAAGAACCCCTCACCAGGCAGCCTGTGCCTGGCACTCCAAACCAGGCACCCCAAAACAGGCACCCAACACCCACCAGTCACCCCATCCCAGGCCAGACAAGTATCCCATGCCAGATACCCTAATTCCAGGCACCCGACTCTGATCACCCCGTGCCCAGCACCCTGTACTGGCCCCCCCATGCCAGCTGCCCACATTGGGCACCCTGTGCTGTCAGCCCATACTGAGCACCCCATGTTGGGCACCCTGTTCTGAGCACCCCGTGCCATGTCCCCCATACCTGGCACCCTGTGCTGAGCACCCCACACCAGCCACCCCATGCTGAGCACCCCAGACTGGGCACGTGTATTGGGCACCCCACTCCAGGCACCTCGTGCCACGTCCCCCATATTGGGCACCCTCTGTGCCATGCCCCCCATGCCATGCACCCCCCAGCAGCCCCCCTGTCCCCAGTGTCCCTGTCACCCCTGTTCTCTCCCCCCAGGCCGTGTGCTGCAGTGACAGGCAGCACTGCTGTCCCCAGGGCACCACCTGTGACCTGGCCCGCTCCACCTGCACCTCCTTGGGGGGCTCCACGCCCCTGGCAGCGCTGCCCTCAGGTGAGACACCCCCCTCCCGAGGGCACCCTGTGCTGTCCTGGGGAGGGGACACCAGCTCTGAGTGTGCCCCTGTCCCCTGTCCCCAGCTGGTGAGGTCAAGTGTGACGAGGAGACGAGCTGCCCCGACGGGAACACGTGCTGCAGGCTCAGCTCGGGGGCCTGGGGGTGCTGCCCCCTCGAGCAGGTACAGAGGGTGGGGTTCTCCTGTGCCCCCTGCGACAGGCAGATGTCCCCTGTCCCCCTGGGTAGGATGAGGAGAGATGTCCCCTGTTCCCCTTGGAGGGACAAGGGTGGGGGTCCCCTGTGCCCCCCAGGACAGGCAGATCCTGTCCCCTGGGTGGGATGAGAGCAGATGTCCCCTGTCCTCCTGGAAGGGACAAGGGTGGGAATCCCTTCCACACCCCCCAGGACAAGGTTAGATGTCCCCTGTTCCCCCTGGAGGGACAAGGTGAGGGTTCCTTTTGCCCCCTGGGACAGGCAGATGTCCCCTGGGTACCATGAGGAGAGATGTCCCCTGTTCCCCTTGGAGGGACAAGGGTGGGGGGTCCCCTGTGCCCCCCGGGACAGGCAGATCCTGTCCGCTGGGTGGGATGAGGGCACATGTCCCCTGTACCTTGGGTGGGATGAGAGCAGATGTCCCCTGTCCCCCTGGAAGGGACAAGGGTGGGAATCCCTTCTACACCCCCCAGGACAAGGTTAGATGTCCCCTGTT
>NW_016690576.1:54516-55662 GCF_001604755.1 Lepidothrix coronata
GCGCTGCCCCGGGGGGCACAGGTGACATCAGGGAACGTCAAGTGTGACGAGGAGACGAGCTGCCCCGACGGGAGCACGTGCTGCCGGCTCAGCCTGGGCACCTGGGGCTGCTGCCCCCTCGAGCAGGTCCGGGGGGGCTCTTCCCACCCCCCCTTGTGGGGACAGGGACACGTTGGGGTCCCCAGCAGGGTGGGGGGCTGGGGTGGTGTGCCCAGGGGGGTGGGGGGACCTGAGCTGTGCAGAGATCCCAGAGATGACCTCGGAGGGGGGGACGTGGCTCGCGGGACCCCGAGGGGCTGGAGCACCTGGATGGGGGACGTGGGGACATTCAGCAGGACACGGCCACTTCCTGTCCCCTCCCACAGATCCACCTCTACCCCGTGGGGTGGAGTGGGGCTCCCCTGTGCCCTGGTGGGACAAAGGCCAATGTTTCCTGTCCCCGCTGAGAGGGACAAGGCCAGATGTCCCTTTGGTCCTTGAAGGATGAGGGCAGATGTCCCCTTTCCCCTGGGTGGGGTGAGGACAGATGTCCACTGTCCCCCAGGAGTTATAGGAGTCTCCCACCCCCAACATCCCACAGGAAGGAGGTGAAAGTGGGCCCCTTTGCTGGCCCTCCCCAGTCAGACCCTCTGTGCTAACTGGGACCAGTTTGGGGCTCCAGTGGCAGGAGAGGATCCAGGGACACAGAGCCACCAGGATGCTCAGGGACACAAGGGTGCTCAGGGACCTCCATGTGTCCCATGGAGAGGGACAAGCATCACAAGGGGGTCCCCATATCTGCCCCCCCCTCAAAGTGAGGATGATGCCAGGCTGGTTCAGGGGGAACTGGGGACAGCAGGAACAAACAGGAGAGGGCACATTTGTCCCCGGGGGTCCCCGGCATGAAGCTGGGGGGTGCCTGGGGGGGCTCCCCTGTGCTCATGCCCCCCCTTTTCGCCCCCCAGGCCGTCTGCTGCCCCGACCACGTGCACTGCTGCCCCCAGGGCTACACCTGCGACCCCGAGGGGGGCAGCTGCCTGCAGGGGGGGGGCACCCGCCTGCCCTGGCTGAGGAAGACCCCGGCGCTGCCCCGGGGGGCACAGGTGACATCAGGGAACGTCAAGTGTGACGAGGAGACGAGCTGCCCCGACGGGAGCACGTGCTGCC
>NW_016690576.1:56642-67213 GCF_001604755.1 Lepidothrix coronata
GGGGGGCACAGGTGACATCAGGGAACGTCAAGTGTGACGAGGAGACGAGCTGCCCCGACGGGAGCACGTGCTGCCAGCTCAGCCTGGGCACCTGGGGCTGCTGCCCCCTCGAGCAGGTCCGGGGGCGTCCCTGGAGTGTGGGGGTCCCAGGGGTGGGGTGGGGGTCCCAGGGCACGAGGTGCTAGGGATGGAATGGGGGGGTTCAGACAGAGCATGACTTTGGGGCCAAGCAGGGCTGGGGGGAGCAGTGAATCCCACACTTTGTCACTGCCACGTTTGTCACTGCACCCTCCTGCACGGAGGCTCTTTGGGCACCTTGGGGACAGGGTTTGGCACAATCCTGGGGCTCTGCTGGTACAGTGGGACACACAGAGTGGGGGGTGAGGATGGCACCCAGATGCCCAACTGCCTGGGGTACCCAGACACCTGGATCCCCCAGACACCTGTGTCCCCTGGACACCCGTGTCCCCCACTGCTCCCAGCCTGTCCTGTGTCCCCCCCAGGCCGTCTGCTGTGGGGACCACAAGCACTGCTGCCCCCGGGGCTACACCTGCAACGTGGCCACCGAGAGCTGCGAGAAGCTGCTGGCGCCCACCCCGCTGCTTCCAGCACCTGCAGACCCCCGTGGGGCACCCTCCCCCCTGCGCTGGGCACCCCCCGTGCCCCCCGCCCCGCTGCGAGCCACCAGCACCCACCCAGGTGCCCCCGTGCCCTGCGGTGCCGCCAGCTCCTGCCGCGGCGGGCAGCGGTGCTGCCGGGCCCGGGGGGGCTCCTGGGGGTGCTGCCCCTTCGCCCAGGTTAGTGGGGGGACACCAGGGTGGGGGTCTGGGTGGCATCACCCCCCTCCCCTCCTCACCCCGTTTGTCTCCGCAGGGCTCCTGCTGCTCCGACGGCCGCCACTGCTGCCCCGCGGGGTCCCGCTGCACGGGGGGGGGCTGGGGGTGCAGCCCCCAGCGCTGGGACCTGCCCTCCCCCCCTGCCAGGGAGCTGCTCTGATGGACCCCCCCACCCCGAGTGCCTCCACCCCAATAAACGGTTTCTAGGAGGAACCCCACCCCTGGTGCTGGTGTGGGGGCGGAAGCGGAGGCAGGAGGCAGAGGCTGGGGGGGATTTTGTGTGTTTAATATATTAATGCCTCTAAGGAGCAGGCAGGACGTGCAGGCAGGCGCAGGCAGCAGCTCCCTGCCCAGCCTGGCACCTGGGGGGGTCCCCATGTCCCCCCCCACTGCCAGCCCGGCCCCCACTGGCCCTTCTTCATCCTCACCACGTAGAAAACGTTTAGAAACACAATTAAAATCCAAAGGGGGATGAGGTGGGGGGCAGGGACAGGGACCCCCCAGGCTCCTACGGCAGCTTGGAGGCACCACTGGCTCGGGGGGCAGTGCCAGCCCCCCCTGTCCTGCAGGGACACAAACAGGGACATGGCTCAGGACTGGGGGGGGGAGCACATGGAATATGCATTTCCCACCCCCCAAATGACAGGTGGTGTCATGGGGAGGACACAGAGGGGACAGGGCAGGGGTCCCAAGCAGATGTGGACAGAGGTGGCCTGGTGGTGATCCCTGTGCCCCCTCCCCTGGCTGGAGAGTGGGTGGGGGTGGGACAGGGACAGGGGCAGGGAGGGGTGGTGGCAGAAAGGGACAGTGGTGGCAGGGTGGTGTGATGGTGGTTGAAGGGGGTTGTGAAGGGGTGGGACAGTGATGGGACAGGGTGGTGGTGGGCTGGACTGGGATGGCGGTGGGCTGGGCTGGGATGGCAGTGGGATGGGACAGTGACGGGAGAGGACACTGGTGATGGAATGGGTGACAGCAGCAGTGTACCCGCCATCCCAACACACCCTCCGGGACTTGCCCCCCCTCCCCACACTCACTTGACGTTGAAGACCATCAGGGGTCGCTCCTCCCGCTTCTGCCAGGGGCTCTTGCGGTCGCCGCCCTCGTCCCCCCCATCGCCCGCCTCCGTCAGCGCCTCCTCCTCGGGGCTGGTCAGGGAATCTCGGGGGGCTTCGCTGGCGCTGCTGCGCCCGCTGCCCCCCCCCCGCCGCCCCCCGCTCCCCGCTTCCAGCAAGGGGGCCAGCGAGCTGTCCTCGGGGGAGGGGGCGGGCAGGGGGGGCCGGGGCCCCCCGTCCTCCCCCCCGCCTGCGGCGGCCCGGGGGAGGCGGGCGGGGGGCGCGGGGCCGGGCCCCCTCTCGCTGCCCTGCAGGTCGATGTAGGAATGCCGGACCTGGGAGGAACGCCCGTCCAGGGACACGAACCAGGCTCGGGGAGGGGGGGGACCCCCCAATTCCAGGAGCTGCTGCCCCGCCAGCGCCTGCAGCTCCCCGTTGAGCTGGGCCACCGCCGACCCGTCCAGCAGCACCGGGATGGCCACCGAGCCGCTCACCGGTTGGGGGGCACGGGCACTCCCCCAGTTTTCCCCTTCCTCAAAGGGCTGCCCGGAGGACGGGGGGGCCGGGGGGGCGGCCGTGGCTGCCGAGGAGCTGGACCCCCCATCGGATTCGGGGGGTCCCTCCGGCTCGCCGGGCGCCAGGCGCATGTACCGGGCGGGGATGAGCAGGGTGGGCATCACTCCCCGGTAAACATCCTCGGGACCCCCGCCCCGGTCCAGGGGCCCGCAGAGCAGGAGGGGGCCGGGGGGCGCCAGCGAGGGCGGGCGGGGGGGCGGCTCAGGCAGCGGGTGCTCGGTGGGCTGCCCCCCGTAGCGGGAGAACCCCGAGGGCGAGGGGGGCCGCGGGGGGAAGGCGGGGGTGCCCCGGGGGTGCTGCTCCTCGGGGGGCTGCAGCCCGTCCACCGAGCGGGCGGCCCTGAGGCCGAAGGCATCTCCGGGGCGCCCATAGTCCTCCGTGGCGGGGGGCTGGCGGCGGCGGGGGGCCAGGGTGGCCGCGGGGGTCCCCCGGGGGCCGGCGCGGAGCGGGGCGGGGGCCGGCGGCTGGAAGAAGTCCGGGCGGGCCGGGGTCAGCTCGCGGGTCGGGGGGGGCAGGCTGGGGGTGGGCAGGTCGGTGTCCCCCCCCGAGGAGGCGGTCTCCAGGTGGCTGCCCCCGCACAGAAGGTCCAGCTGGGACACGGATGTCGCCTGGTCCCGGCGCGCCCCGTCCAGCGGCCCCGGCAGCGGCAGCTTGCGGTGCTGAGCACGGGGCTTCAGGCACCGCCGCCTGCGGGGGGGCAGATTTGGGGGGCACCCGTGGGTGCGGGGGGCACCCAGTACTCCCCCCCCGCTTCCCTCGTCTGCTGGAGGGAGCTGGAGGAGGGGGTGCTGGGGAGTGGTGTCCCCCAAATCCAGCTCTAGGGCACTCCGAGTGCTGGAGAGTGGTGTACCCCTTCCCAAATCATCTCTAGGGCACCATGGGGTACTGGGGAGTGCTGTGTGTACCCCAAATCCGGCTAAAGGGCACCCAGGGGTGTTGGGGATGGTTGTCCCCCCTCCCAATCCTGTTCTAGGGCACCCAGGGGTNAGGGCACCCAGGGGTGTTGGGGATGGTTGTCCCCCCTCCCAATCCTGTTCTAGGGCACCCAGGGGTATTGGGGTTTGGTGTCCCCCACTCCCAATCCAGATAGAGGGTATCCAGGGGTGCTGAGGATTGGTGTCCCTCCTCCCAGTCCAGTTCTAGGGCACCCAGAGGTGTTGGGGATTGGTGTCCACCTTCCCAATCCAGCTCTAGGGCACCCAGGAGTGCCAAGAGGGCGGTTCCCCTCCACAAATCCAGTTAGAGGGGACCTGGGGGGTGCCACAGGGTGGTGCCCCCTCCCCACAGCCAGCTATAGGACACCAATGGGTCCTGGGAGGTCGTGCCCCCCGTTCCCAAGGGCAGTGGGGTGGTGCCCCCTCCCCATAACCAGCCATGGGGATGCCAGAGAATGCTCCCCCCAGCTATAGGGCACCCAGGGGTTACAGTGGGTGCTGACCCCCCATTCCCACATGGAATGTCGGGCGGGGGGGGAGGCAGGGGAGTGTTCTGTTCCCACCCCCCACCAGGGTCAGGGGGGTGCTGACCTGCAGTAGTAGATGAGGAGGCAGAGGAGGATGAGGACGAGGAGGGCCAGGGCACCCAGGATGGTGAGCAGGAAGATGGTGTGGTAGGTGGTGATGTCCGTCACACCCGCCGCCATCGCCACCAGCCCTGGGGACAGAGGGGTCAGAGGGGCAACAACCCCCCCAAGGGCACCCCAGGGGGCTGCCACTGCCCCCCTGGACAGCCCTGGGGAAAGTGGGGTCGGAGGGGGAGCCCCCATCCCACCAAGAGCACCCCGGGGTGGTGCCACTCCCCACAGACAGCCCTGGAACAGGCTCGGGGGAGAAGCCCCCCACCAGAGACCCCAGGACGTTGTGACCTCCCCCCAGCCTCAGACAGCCCTGGGACAGGGGGGTTAGAGGGGAACCCCCTTCCACCAGAGCACCTCAGGGTGACGCCAGGCCCCCAGACAGCCCTGGGGACAGTGGGGTCAGAGGGGACCCCACCCCACTCAGAGCAGGAGGCCAGGAGGAGCCAGGTTGGTGGCACCCACAGGTTGGTGGCACCCACAGGTTGGTGGCACCCACAGGTTGGTGGCACCCACCAGTGTCACCTCACCTGTGCTGGGGGAGGGCAGAGCCGCCGCCCAGTATCCCAGCTGGGAGGAGACGAATGTCCAGTACAGCTGCCGGCCTTCCTTGCGGATCAGCCCCGTCCCGTTCCGGACCCACAGCCCTGCAGGGACACCCACGCCGGGCTGAGAACCCCCCAAACTCATCACCCCCCCACCACCACCACCCGTGTCACCCCTCTGCCACCCCCCTGCCCCCAGAAACCCCCAAACCCAGCACTCACCGCTCTTGGGGTCAAACCTCCAGGCCGGGACGCTGGTGGCCACCACGGCCGCGGCCTCGGGGGCCAAGGGGACGGACAGATGGACGGGGCCGGCCAGCGGCACCTCGGTGCCGTTCCCGGTGAAGAGGTGGACGCTGAGAGCCGCCACCGGCGCCAGCTCCAGCCACGTGCCATTGGCTGCGGGGACAAGGGGACATCCAGAGGGGGGGACGCCAATGGGGCCACAGCGTCCCACGTGCAAAAATGGAAAAATGAAATACAATAAATCAAAGTAAATAAAAAAATAAAGTAAAAAAAATATAAAATAAAAATATAAAATAAAATATAATAAAAATAAATAAAAATAAAAAATAAATAAATAAAATAAATAAAATAAAATATAATAAATAAAATAAAAATTTAAAAATAAAATGTTTAAAAATATCATTAAATAAAAATAATTTATAAAAGAAACTTTAAAATAAAATAAAAAATAAAAATGAAATAAAATAAAAATAAAATGAAAATTAAAAAAATAAAAAATTTAAATTAAATAAATGAAAATAAAAATAGGTAAAAAATAAAGTAAAAAAATAAATCAAAAAATGAAATTAAATAAATAAAAATAAAAATAAGTAAAAAAATAAAGTAAAAAAATAAACCCAAAAATTAAATAAAAATTAAAAAATGAAAATGAAATTTAAAAATATCACTAAAGAAAAATAATCTTAAAAGAAAAATTAAAAGTAAAATAAAAAAACAAAAGTAAAAGTGAAATAAAATAGAAATAAAATTAAAATTAAAAATAAAAAAATTGAAATTAAATAAATGAAAATAAAAATAAGTAAAAAATAAAGTAAAAAAATAAACCCCAAAATAAAATAAAAATTAAAAAACGAAAATGAAATTTTAAAAATACCATTAAATAAAAATAATTTTTTAAAGAAAAATTTAAAATATAATAAAAATTAAAAAATAAAAATGAAAAATAAATTAAAAAATAAAAATTAAAATTAAATAAAACTAAACGTAAAAGTAAAAACAAAATAAAATTTAAAAAAAATAAAAATTGAAAATTTAAAAAATAAATTAAAACTAAAAATAAAAAATAAAATAAAAAGTAAACATAAACATAAACATAACAATAAAAATAAAATAAAAAATAAAATCAAAGTAAAATCAAAATAGAATAAATTTTAAAATTTTAAAATAAAATATAAAATAAACATAGAAATAAAATAAAAATAAAACCACAATAGAATAAATAAAAAAATTTTAAAAAGAAAAATAAAAAATACCATAAAAATAAACATACAGATAAAAGAAAAAGAAAAATAGAAATAAAACCAAAATAAAATAAATAAAACAAAATAAAAGAAATTAAAAAGAAAAATAAAAAAAAGAAAAGAAAAAGCAAATATACCGACGCCGTCCTGCTCTGCGCCGAGGAAGGCGGGGAAGGCGCGGGCCAGGCTGGGGCCGGAGGCGGTGGTGAGGGACGCGGCGAGCTGGCTGTAGGTGGAGCTGCGGGGCAGGCGGGCTGCCCGCCGAGGGAACTGCGCCCACGGCTGCCCACGGCCACCTGCGGGGGCACGGGGGGGTGGCAGCACCTGGGCGAGCCGGCGGTGCCACCCTCTCCCACCCACGTCCCTTCCCCCGGCTCACCTGGCGATCCCAGGAGGATCTGGACCAGGTCCTCGTAGAGGATGAGGGTGGCAGGGCGCTCCGGGAGCAGGTACAGGCTGATGGAGGCGTAGACTGCGAGGGGGGCAGGGAGGAGGGGTGAGGGGGGACCCCAAATACACACACACGCACTTAGACCCCCCAGGGCAAGGGGATGGGGGGGACTGATGGGGGGATGGGGGTGGTGGGTTCCCCAGAGGGTGGGGAAGGGGGGGCCAGGGCAGCAAGAGGTGAGGGGCATGTGGGCACAGGGACAGGGACAGGTGGTGGCAGGCAGAGGGCAGGGTGGGGGTACCCCTGCATACCCCCCTCCCTGTCCACCCCCATCCCTGCACCCCTCCATCCCCATCCCTCTACCCTCCCATCCCTGCAGGCCTCCATCCCCACGCCAATGCACCCACATCCCTGCAGCCCCACCCCTGTATCCCCATCCCTGACCCCTCCATTCCCATCCTTGCACACCCCCATCCCCATCCCTGCACACCCCATCCCTGCATCCCCCCCCCCCCCCCTTTGTCCACCCCTACATGTCCCACCCCCCTCCAAGGTGACCCCACTGATGCGACCCCCCACCCTGGGGACAAGGGCGGGAGCCCATCCCAAGGGGGTCCTGCAACCCCCCAGCCCTGGAAAGGGGGGACTTGGGGCCCCCAGGACATGGTTGTCTCCTCCCAAAGGGGCCAGACCCCCCAAAAACCCTTGTGTAAAAGACTCACGACCCAAAGGCTCTTTGGAGTCCCCCATAAGGAAGGGACCGAGGCCTGAGTAAGGGACCGGGAATCCCCAATAAGGGATTGGGATCCCAGAAAAGGATTGGGATCCCCACAAAGGGACTGGGGGTCCCCAGGAAGGAATTTGGGACTTAGGAAAGGACTGGGGTCCCCCCAGAGGGACTGAGGATCCTCAGGAAGGGGCAGAGGGCCCCCAGTAAGGGATCAAGGAACCCCAGTAAGAGACTGGAACCCTCCACCACCAGTAAGGGAGGAACGTGAGACCCTGTTTGGGGCTCAAATCCCCCCATGAGGGATTGTGGTCCCCAGTAAGGGACCAGTTCTCCCAGTAAGGGATCAACAACTCCAACAGTGAAGAATCAGAAGCAGGGTCCCCCCAACAAGGGCCCAGTAAGGAATTCTGAACCCCTTTAGAGGCTCAAAGCCCCCCAGTAAGGGACTGGGAACCCTCATATGGACTCAAAGCCCCCCAGTAAGGAATTTAAAATCCCAAGTAGACTAAAGTCCCCCAGTAAGGGATTGTATCCTCCCCATCATGGCTCAGAGCCTCCCAGTAAGAGACTGGGGACCCTCACAGGCACTTGAAGTCCCCCACTAAGGGACTGTGTCCCCCCAGTAAGGAACATTGAACCCCATATGGGAGTCAGAGCCCCCAGTAAGGGACTGTGTCCCCCCATCAGAGCTCAAAGCTCCCCGCTAAGGGACTGGGGACCCTCGTCGGGACGTAAAGCCTCCCAGGATGGAATTTAACCCCCCAGTCAGACTCAGAGCCCCCCCAGCAAGGCCCCCCTGCCCGGGGGTGTCCCGGTGGTGGCTCACGTGGCAGTTTGGTGACGCGCCAGGGCGCGGAGGCGGTGACGTATCCGCGGCGGGCGGCGGTGACGAGCAGCCAGGAGCCCAGGCGGTAGGGCACGGGCAGGACCCCCGTGCCCGTGTGGTCGGTGGTCCCGGCGGCCAGCGCGCTGCGGGCGCCGAACACGTCCAGCACGGCCTGGGCCAGCGGGGCCAGCGTCCCGCTCTCGTACACCTGCACCCGCAGCAGCACCTCTGGGGGCAAACGGGGTGGTTAAGGAGGACGTGGCAACCCCCCCACGGTGGGACAACCAGGGGGACACGGCGATGGGGCCAGGGGTGTCCTGGTGGGTCGTGGGGCCTGTGCTGGTGGAGCGTGGGCACCATCCCAGGGAGTCCAGGGCCACCGTCCAGGGCCTCCATCCCAACAGCTTGGTGGCATCTCTCCCCGTGGGTCATGGCTACCATCTCAGCAAGTCATGGCCACCATCCCAGGGGGTCCTGGCCACCATCCCAGGAGGTACCGAGCCACCATCGCAGCAGGTGGTGGGACACATCCTGGCAGGTCATGGCCACCATCCCAGTAGGTGGTGGGATCTGTCCTGGTGGGTCACAGGCACCATTCAGGGGGTTCTGGGCCTCCATCCCAATGGGTGCTGGGATGTGTCCTGATGGGTGATGGTCACCACCCTCATGGGGTCACAGGCCACCATCCCAGCAGATGGTGGGACACATCCTGGCAGGTCATGGCCTCCATCCCAACAGGTGGTGGGACCCATCCTGGTGGATCATGGCAACAACCCTGGTGGGATACGGGCACCGTCCCAGCAGATGGTGGGACACATCCTGGTGGATCATGGCCACCAGCCCAGGGGGTCAGAGGCCACCATCCCAGGAGGTCACGGGCCACCATCACAACAGGTGCTGGGACACATCCTGGTGGTTAATGGCCACCATCCCAGTGGGTCATGGCCAGAATTCCAACAGGTGGTAGGACCTGTACTGATGGGTCATGGTCACCATCCCAGCAGGTGGTGGCCACCATGTCAGCAAAATGGTGGGCCCCATCCTGGTGGGTCATGACCACCACCCCAGCAAATCACGGGCACCATCCCAAAAGGTGTTGGGACCTGTCCCAGTGGGTCATGGCCACCACCCTGGTGGTCCATGGGCACTATCCTGGCAGATGGTGGGACCCACCCTGATGGGGACCATCCCAGAAGGCCATGGGCACCATCCTGGTGAGTCATGGCCACCAACCTGATGGCCATGGCCACCATCCCAGCAGGTGGTAGGACCCATCTCAGTGACCACCATCCCAGCAGGTCACAGCCACCCCCCAGCTGGGTCACAGGTGCCCCCCAGTAGGCAACAGACACTGTCCTGGGGGATGTGGGCAACACCCCTGTGCCCCTTTCTGTGCCCACCCTGCTCCCCCTTGAGGGGGACTCATGGCCCAGGGAGCCATGCCCATCTGGGTGGGTGCACTCAGTCACATCCCACCCCCCCCCAGGGAGGGCCACCCCCCCAAGGTGCCACTCACACGTGTCACAAGTTCAGGGGGTCTCGAGCCCAGCGGGCCACACCAGCAGCGCAGGGGGTGGTCCCCCACCCCAATCCCCACTGTGGGCAGGGGTGGGCCCGGCTCAAGGGGGGGGTGTACCCTAAACCCTGGTGTGCCCCCGGCCCCCCCGAGCCGGCGCCGCTCCCGCGCATGATCCGCAGCCTTTGGCAGCGGTCCCGGCTCCGGCGCCGTCACCCAGGCAACGACCTCCTTCATCCCGCGCCCCGGGGCTCCCGGCACCCCCCGCCTGTCCCCCCGCAGCCCCTGCCCCTCAAAGCCCCCCACCACCACCCAGCCCACCCCCGCCCCTGCCCACATATGGCCCAGATGTGGTGAGGGGCGAGGGGGAGAATTCGCGGCAGCTGCTTTAGTGATGCACCGGGGGGGGGAGGGTCAGGGATGGGGGTCCCGCACAGCAGGGACAGCCGGCACCCAGGGGCAGGAATGTCCCCGCGGCCACAGCCGGCCACCCGCAGCTGCGGGGGACAGCTGACACCGACGGCCACCCCGCTGTCCTCCGGAGGGGGGGGTTACGTGGTGCCACCCCCAGCGCGGGGGTACAGCTGTGGCTGCCCCCTTCCCCACTGTCTGTCCCCCCACTTTCTCCAAGGGGTCCCTGGAGGCTGGCACGGCCACCACGGGGTACACTGCCCCCTCCGCTGGCTCCCCAGTGCCTCCCAGTCTGACCCCAGTGCCTCCCAGTCTGACCCCACGGTCCCACGAAGGATGGGCGGGGGTGCCAGGCCCCGGGGTGGCAGTGGGGAGCCCCGTCACCGCTGTCACCCCATGGGGACAGGGAAGGGCAGGGGTGATGCCAGTGGGGAGCTGAGCCAGCACAGACAGGACTCCCCTCATCCCCAGACACGTCTCACCTTGTCACAGGGGCACTGCCAGGAGGGTTTGGGATGGGGGTGAGGGATCACAGGGAGCCGCAGGGATCCCACAGTGGCGCTGCACCCCAAGGCCCCCCCTGCCCGCCCAATGCACCCCCCACCATCCTGCACCCCCGGGCGCTACT
>NW_016690576.1:68982-81002 GCF_001604755.1 Lepidothrix coronata
CCGGTACCGACCCCGACCCCGGGTACCCACTCCCGGTACCGACCCCGACCCCGGGTACCCACTCCCGGTACCGCCCCGAGGCCGGGACCGGGACCCGGAACCGCAGCGTCATCCCAGGACTGACGTCGGTACCGGCACCGGCATCTTTGCATCGACCCTGGTACCGCGCCGGGACCCCCGGGACTCATCCCCGGCACCGCTCCGAGGCCCAGGACGGGGACTCGGTACCGGCACCGGCATCCCAGGAC
The DNA here is from genome assembly GCF_001604755.1 of Lepidothrix coronata. Taxonomy (NCBI): domain Eukaryota; kingdom Metazoa; phylum Chordata; class Aves; order Passeriformes; family Pipridae; genus Lepidothrix; species Lepidothrix coronata. Next base: position 69,231 of record NW_016690576.1, read on the forward strand.
ACACTCACGGTACTTCCTCGAGCCTCAGTGTCGACCCCCGGTACCTCACCGGCATTTCGGGACTGACCTCCGGTACTGCCTCGATCCCCGGACCCACCCCCGGGACTGACCACGGGACCGACACCCACCCCCGGTCCCAGCACTGGCCCCGGTCCCGGCCCCCGGTGCCGCAGTGGCATCCTGGCAGACATCCACCCCCGTACCGACCCCCCAGCACCCACCCATTTCTGTGGTGCCACATGTGCCCCTGGGGCATCCACAGGGCACACGGAGGTCCCCAAAAGCCCCCCCCCCCCTTGCCTCTGTGCACCCCTGTGTGTTCCCTGTCCCCTCCCCAAACCCCCCCAGTGCAGGTCCTGGGGGGCACCCCCATGTCACCCACGGGCAGCACCCGAGTGCCAGGCAGGGATTTATTGTCTGGGGGGGAGCAGAGGGGGGCTGGGGTCCCACGGGCACTCAGGGGATGGAGGACAAGGGGGTTGGGGGGAGGGGCACAGGGGGACCGCGGGGGACCCCACTAGCCCTGGGCACCCCCGGGCTCCTGGGCCTGGCTGGGCTCCTGTGTGTCCCCCTCGGTGGGTGGCCGTGTCCTCTTGAAGAAACCCATCTGGAAGGAGACAGGGTGACAGCCAGGCCCTGTGGGACCCCATGGCACCAGCTCTGGGGACCCCACAGCATCACCCCCCAGGGATCCCTGTGGCACCACCCCCATGGCCCCCATGGCACCACTCCTGGGAGCCCACAGCATCACCCCCCAGGGATCCCTGTGGCATCACCCCCGGGGACCCCACAGCATCACCCCCCAGGGATCCCTGTGGCATCACCCCCGGGGACCCCACAGCATCACCTCCCAGCTGCCCCCCCCCCATCCTGCAGCCCCCACCTACAGGTCTGTACCCCCATTTCATGGTCCCTCCAGTGCCAGTGAGGCCCCACCACCATGGTGGGTGTCCCCGGTGTCCCCAGTGTCCCACTACACCCACTCACCTTCCACATGAAGAGGCTGAGGAGGGTGAGGAGCAGGAGCCCGGCCAGGACCCCCAGCACCACCCCCCACACCGGTACGGCCCCCTTGCCCCCGGGGCTGGCACGAACCACCCGTGTGACAGCCTGCGGAGGGACGGCTGGGTGACACTGCTGCCACCACAACCTGTCCCCATTCCCCAGTGTCCCCAACAGCCCTACCGTGGCGTTGCCGGCGGGCAGGACGCGGGGCTGGACCCGGTAGGGCATGGCCGAGGTGCTGAACCACGCCTGGGACTGGATGAGGAACTGCGACAGGAGGTGCTCCCGCTGGGGACACACGTGGGGACAGAGGTGGGGACACACGGGGACACACTGGGGACACGGCATCAGGGGTGCTGGCAGCCAATGGAACACCCATGACGCCTCTCATGTCATCCCCAGTGCTGCTCTCTGCAGGGGGGGACATGGCAGTGCCACCCTGTGCCCTCGCTGTCCCCAGGAAGGGACAGTACCTGCTGCAGGGTGTCCATCCAGAGCAGGGCGTGGACACTGACCAGTGCCCGCTGGTCCTTGCCCAGGCTGGGCACGTGGCAGGTGATGTCCACGCACGTGGCATTGTCACAGTCCTGAGGGACACCGCAGGTGTTGGGGACCCCCACCCCCGGGGACACCCCCAGCCCTGCACCCATTGTGGGCTGCAGGTCCCCGGGGTCATCGTGGGGCGGGGTCCTCCACCCAGCTCCACATCCGTAATGGGGTGCAGGTCCCTGGGTGCACCCCCTCACCACAGGGAGGGGGTCCCCCACCCTGGAGGCACCTCCAGCCCCCTCCCCATAATGGGTGCAGGTCCCCAGGGTCACCCACTCAGCACAGACAGGGTCCCCCACCCTGGCACCCCTCAGGCCCACCCATCACGGGGTACAGTTCCCCGGGGTCACCCTCTTACCACGGGGACAGGCTCCCCCAGCCCCAGCCCCGGGGGCTCCTCCGCCTCCCGGCGCTCCCGCTGGCGGGTGCCGTTCCCGGGCGCTGCTCCCGTGGGACGGGCGATCTCCAGCTGGAAGGAGACAAAGGGGTCACACCCACCCCCTTAACACCCACCAGCGCCCGCGGGTGGGCACTGGCCCCTCAGCCCCTACCTGGGCGGGGTTGAGGTCGGGGTGGTGGGTGCAGTTCGTGCCCCCCTCGGTGCCCAGCTCCAGCAGGTAGAGAAGGATGTGGCCGCCCAGCCGGTGGGGGACAGCGAGGCGCAGGGTGACCCCGCTGACGGTGCTGGGACCCTTGTTGTGGAGCTGCGGGAGGACAGGGGGGTGACACCAGGGAGGGGACAGAGGGGACAGCCCCCCGGGCAGCCGGAGGGGGCAGTGCCCTACCTCATAAACGTGCTCCACCTTGATGCCGTGGTCCTCGAGCCGCCGGCTGCCCTCCACCCCCTGCCAGCTCGTGGGCAGCACCGTCGTGTCTGGCAGGGAGTTGCTGGTGGGAGAGGGGCGTCAGTGTCCCCCTTTGTGTCTCCCCCCCGTGTCCCTGTGCCCCCCAGACCCTCACCCTCGCAGCTCCATCTCTGCCTGAGCCTCCACGGGCACTGTCACTGTCACCGACGCGTTTGTGGAGCTGGGGCTGTTCTTGCTGCGGGGGGAGGGACAGACACCGAGTTTGGGGACACGCTGAGGACACCGATCCCGAGTGCCAGTGTCCCGACAGCAGGAGGGGACAGGGGGATGGCAGTGTCACCTCCGCAGCTGGAGCTGGAAGGTGATGGCATCCCCCATGTCCTCCAGCCCGGACACGCTCAGCTCCATGTCCACGGTGATCTGGGGGGCAGGAGGGAGGTGGGTGACAACCCCAATGCCAGGGTGGTGATGGGCACAGCAGAGAGACCTCCCACCCCCTTACCTGGGCCCCCGCTTTCATGGGGTTGCCCAGCTCGCAGAGCACCACGTGGGTCCCGTTCTCCTTCTTGGGGTTGCAGCTCAGCTTCTCCTTCCCCTGTGGGTGGGGGACACAGGGAGGGGACACGTCATGGACCCCTCTGTGCACCCTCCACCCCAGGGACCTGCATGGGCCGAGGGCAGGGCGTGAGACCCTCACCCTGGACACCCCTCACCACTGGGCAATGCCATGGTGGGTGGCGGCCACCAAGGGCAGAACATGAGCCCCCCACCCCAGACACTGCCAAGGGGCAAGCTGTGAGCCCCCCACTCTGGGTCCTCTCTGACACCCCTCCCTCTGGGCACCCCAGTGGAGGGTGATGGCCACGAAGTGCAGGACATGAGCCCCCTATCCCCAGATCCCTGGGCACCCATGAACACTGGGCACCCACATGGAGGATTATGACAAACAAGGACAGTGTGAGCCCCCAGATCTGGGTCACGCCCCCATGCCGGGCACCCCCTGACACCCATCACCACTTGGCACCCCCGTGGATGGTGATGACCACCAAGGGCAAGGGATGAGCCTCCCACTCCGACACCATCAAGGACACGGTGTGAGCCCCTCACCCTGCACACCCCCCAGCACCCATCACCACTGGGCACCCCCATAAAGTGTGACACCCACCAAGGGCAGGGCATGATCTCCCCACCCTGCACACCCCCGAAAACCCTCCGGTCAACCATGGAGAGTGTTGGCCACCAAGGACATGGTTTGAGATCCCCACCCTGGACGTCCCCAACACCCTTCACCACTGGGCTCTCCCATGGAGGGTGACGGCCACCAAGGGCAGAGCATGGGCCCCCCACCCCAGACACCAACAAGGACCCAATGAGAGCCCCCCACCCTGCACACCCCACAACACCCATCACCACTGGGCACCCCCGTGGAGGGTGACAGCCATCAAGGGCGTGGTGTGAACCCTCCACCTCTCACACCACCATGGGCTCAGTGAGCCCCCCACCCCAGACACCACTGCCCCCACGTGGGCACCCACCGGGATGGTGCTCTGGGCTGCCTGGTAGTGGGTGCCAGGGGGCAGCTGCACCCTCAGCTCGGCCTCAAAGGCACCTTCGCCCGCGTTGGAGGCGTGGGCACGCAGGCGCAGCGCGGCCTCCGCCCCGATCAGCAGGCGCTGGCTGGGGCTGGGGGACACGGGGACACGGGGACAGGGCTCAGCACCCCGTGGGGTCACCACACGGGGGCACGGGGACAGGGCTCAGCACCCTACGGGGACACCAGCTATCCCCCTCGCCCCCCTGTCCCAGGTGCTCACGTGTCAGCGGCCAGGTGGAGGTCAGGGATGCAGAGATTGTCCTCGCCACAGTCCTCCAGGATGATGTGGGTCTGGGAGGGGGACAGGGAGGGGACAGGGGGACCCCCATCCAAGGTGCAGTGTGGGAGGGGGAGTCATTGGGGACAGCAGGGGATATGAGGGGGGAGTTCCTGGGGAGGGATTGGGCTGGTGGAGGAGGCAGAGGGGACATCCCAGGGGGGAAGATCTGGGACAGTGCGGGGTAGAGAGGGGTCATTCCCAGGAGTCATTGAGGATGGTGGAGGGGAGAAAGGTGATACCCCTGGGGAGTAAGAGCAGAGGGGTCATCCAGGGGACTGATTCAGGATTGGGGAGGATACTGTGGGACACCCCAAGGATGGAGCAGGGACAGCAGGGGGACATGCTGGGGAGAGATTGGGGATGGCAAAGGGGACAGAGGGGACATCCTCGGGGATATGACTGGGGGGAATGGGGTACAGAGGTGACATCCCAGGAGGGACTGGGGACAGCAGGGTGAGCACAGAGGGGTGGGCAGGAGGGACAGTGGCAGGGCACAGTGGGGGGGCACATTCCAGGGGGGACAGAGGACAAGGTGAGGGGTAGGAGGCACATCCCAACAGGAACTGGGGACAGTGAGGGGGCTGGGTCATGGTCCCAGGGAGAGGCTGGGGACACTGGGACAGGCTAGAGACCCCGGGGCTGAGCACACCCAGGCTGGGGGTACCCACGTGTGCCTGGCCCAACCATGCAGATGAGCCCACCCCATGTCACCACAGCCATGTCCCCCCACAGCTGCATCCCCCCTACCTGTGCCTGCACCAGGGTGTTCCCATAGAGCACCAGCCCCGGGGCCTCCCGGGGCAGTGCCAGGGCCACGCTCAGGGCCACCGGGCTCAGCTTGTCCTTGAACTCGGCCTCGTCCTGGGGACACCATGGGCAGAGAACTCTGGAGGGCACCGCGAGCCCACCCCACCCCAGGACCCCCACCCACCGCCGTCCCCATCCCTGTCACCCACCCTCCTGGGACACTGTTGTCCCCAAGCCCTGTCCCAATTCCTGTCCCCATCCCGATTGAAGATGCCACATCCCCATCCCTGTCCCCCACCCTCCTTGGACTGTGTCCCCCCCGTGCCCGTACCCGCAGGTAGGCGGTGAGGTTGCGGCACTGGGGGCTTGTCCCCGGTGTCACCACCAGCTCCTCGCGCCAGGACGACTGGTGTCCCTGCAGCAGCAGGACCCTCCGGGACAGCCGGGGCTTCAGCCGGTCCAGCTGCAGCTCAGCCTCCAGGTCTGGCAGGGCACAGGGCGGGGTGGCACTGGTGACACCCCCGGGGACACGCCAGCCGTGCCCGTGTCCCCCCCGGGTGGCGCTGGCACTCACGGATGGCCGAGGGGATGTGCTGGCCCGTCACGCTGACACAAAACACCACGTGGAAGCTGCGGGGGAACAGAACCCAGAGGTGCTCAGGGACCTGTCCCGTCCCCACAGCAGTGTCCCCATGGCATTGTCCCCTCAGTGGTGTTCCCACAGCAGTGTCCCCACAGCAGTGTCCCCATAGTGGTGTCCCCGTGGCATTGTCCCCATGGCAGTGTCCCCATTGTCCCCACAGCAATGTCCCCACAGCGGTGTCCCCACAGCACTGTTCCCACGGCAATGTCCCCTCATCAGTGTCCCCACCCCGGTGTCCCCAGCACACGCCTCACCAGCTGACACGGATACCGGAGTCGGGCAGGACACAGTCCAGGATCTCGGGGTTCAGCCCATCGGGGACACTCAGCTGGGTGTGGGCCACCACCACGGGCTGTCCCCTGGGGCACGGGGACATTGCTGAGGTGCCAGGGGACCCGGCAGGGACTCCCGGGCCACCGCAGGGACAGGCACTCACCGGTACACGGCCACCTTGGCCGCCCCGTAAGCCCCGACCAGGAGATCTGCGGGGACAAGCGGAGTGTCGGTGCCGGGGTGGTGACAGCGGGGCGGGCAGGGCGATGGCAGGGCGGTGACAGGGTGGTGGCACCCCGGGGCCGTACCCGGGTAGCCGTTGCCGTCCAGGTCGGTGCCCCCTCGCAGGGTGAAGCCGAAGGCGGCGGGGCCGGGGAAGGGGCTGTCGAGGCGCTGGGTGGGCACCGGCTCCAGCCCCTCGCTCTGCCCGCGGAAGATGAAGACCTGCCCTCTGCCATCGTCACCCCCCTGCGGGGCACCCACGGCCACGTCTGGGGACAAAGGGGACGTGGGCGCCCACCCAGCACCGCCCACCCAGCACCGCCCACCCAGCACCACCCACCCAGGCGCTCCCGCCTCAGTTTCCCCAGGGTGGGGGCACGGGGGGGTCCCCTGGCACAGCCCCCTCGCCCCCGCCCGCGCTGTTACCGCCGAAGCCGTCCTTGTCCAGGTCCCCCAGGCTGGCGATTGCGGCGGCGAAGCGGCCGTAGGCGTGGGTGCCCGTCAGGGTCTGGGGGGGCCGGGGGAGGAGCTGGTGCCCCCCGCCCAGGTAGAGGTAGAGCCGCCCCAGTTCGCTGCGCTGCCCGTCGGGGCGCCGGGCCATGTACAGGGGGGCACCCACCAACAGGTCATCCCTCCTGTGCCGGGCGAGGGCTCAGGGTGAGGGTACTCAGGTTTGGCGGCTGGGGGCACCCAGGGGTGTGCCAGGCACGGGGCGGCACCCCTGGGTGTCCCCGTGGGGAATGGGGGTGTGGAGGGGACACAGTCCTGGCTCTCACCCGTCCCCATTGACGTCGGCCACGGCCACCGTGTGCCCGAAGTACGATGCCACCTGGAAAGGGTCCGGGTTGGGGTGGCACCGGGAGAGTGCCAAAAACACCATGGGGTGCACTGGGTGATGGGCGGGGGGGTTCGGGGAGCAGATGGGGGCTTGGGGGCTATAGGGAGGAGTGCAGGGGTGCCGTGGAGCCCCAGGGGGTGCTGAGGGTGGCACAGGGTGGAGGTACCTGCTCGCTGTCGATGCCCCGCAGCCGGCGCAGGGTGTTCCCCGCAGTGAAGATCTCCACCTGCCCAGGGCAGCGTCAGACCCCAGCCCGGGGGGGCCACACGGTGGTGACCCCTCCAGGTGGCACCGGGCACGGGGCACCCCCCAGCACTCACCTCACCCCTCGTGTCTCTCTTGTTGGGGACCCCCACCACGTACTCTGTGGGGGATAAGAGCCATGAGTGACCCCACCGGGGCATCGGAGGGGGCGTGGGGATACCCCTGGCACTGGGGTGGGCACAGGGATAACCCCGGCACTGGTGTGGGCACAGGGATAACCCCGGCACTGGTGTGGGCACAGGGATAACCCCGGCACTGGTGTGGGCTCAAGGATAACCCCGGCACTGGTGTGGGCTCAAGGATAACCCTGGCACTGGTGTGGGCACAAGGATAATTCTGACACTGGGGTGGGCACAGGCATATCCCCAGCACAGGGATGGGCAGAGGGATACCCCTGGCAGGGTATGAGGGGTGTGGGGGCACAGAGACAGGATAAAGGGTGTGACCTGGCACAACCTCTGTCCAGCACCCCTGGGAGGGGAGGTCTCCCCAGGGTGTCCCGGGCCCATCACCCCCCCGCCCGCAGGTGGCCCTGCCTTCCACGCCCCCCAGCCCTACCTTTGGTTCTGGGGTCGCCATCGAACTCGCCCACAGCCACCGAGTACCCTGCAGGGAGAGGAGCACCAGTGAACCCCGGGGAGCCCCGGCAGGAGCCGGCTGTGGGGCGGGGTGCCCGTGCCCGCTGCTCACCCCGGTACCCGTCCTCGTATTCCAGGGACACGGGCACCGTGGGGCGCCCCGGGGTCCCCAGCCAGAGCAGGGACGTGCCGTGGAAGCGGCTGAGGATGGTGTTCACCTCCACGGAGTACAGGAGCCCTGCGGGACACGGGGGTGGGCGGACACCAGCACTGAGGGGGCACCCGCTGCCACACGCCCTGGGCTGCCAGTGCCACTGCGGGTGGCACTGAGGGGGTGGCCCGTGGGTGCCCTCCTCTCGCCATGCCCACCCAAAGGGAGCACCAGCCCGGCAGGAAGGACTCACCCGTGAAGTAATACCCGCCGGGGGCACCCAGCACCAGCGTGCCGTCCTGCGGGAGGAACTGGCCTCAGCACCGCCCTGGGGCACCCCCACCCTGGCATCGCGCCCAAACATCCCTTATCCTGGTGTCCTTCACCCCCACGCTCCCACCTCAGCATCCTTTATCCTGTCATCCCCACCCGGGCAACGCCCCAAGCATCCTCACCCAAGTACCCCCCACCCCAGCACCCTCCATCCTGGCACACCTCCCTCAGGTATCTCCCACTCCAGCATCCCCTACCCCAAAATCTTCCACCCCATCATCCCTTATCCTGGCATCCATGACCTTGACATTCCCACCTTCGTATCCTCCTCAAGCATCCCCATCCAAGTATTCCCCACCCCAACATTCCCTAAGCATCACTCCCAAGCATCCTCACCCAAGTATCTCCCATCCTGTCATCCCCCATCCTGGCATCCCCTCCATCCTGGCATCCTCCACCAGAGCATCCATGACCCTGGCATCCCCACCCAGGCTTTCCCCACCCCAATATTTCCCACTCCAGCATCCTCTGCCCTAAAGCCCCCCCCCCAAATATCCCACATCCTGGCATCCCCCCACTCAAGCATCGTCCACCCCAGCACCTCCACCCAAACCTCCCCACACCCTCTTCCCCCCTCCTGACACCCCCACCCCAGCATGCCCCACCCTCTCAGCCTCATCCTGGGGCCCCTTCCTCTGGAATTCCCGCTCCAGCATCCCCCACCCTGACACCCCCACTCAGGTACCATTTCGGCCACACCCTCTGCATCCCTGGCACCATCTCCACGGGAATCCCGGGGGGCACGCCGGGCGCGCTGCCCCCCGAGCCCCCCCCGAGCCCCCCGAACCCCCCGAGCCCCCCCTCACCGGGGTGACGGCGGCGCTGAAGCCGATCTCGCAGTAGCGCTTGTCGTGCTCTGCGGGCACAGGGCAGGGTCAGACCGACACGGGGTGGGGGCACCCCCCCCCCCCCCAGCCCCGAGCCCCCTCACCGTAGTTGCTCTGGCGGTAGGTGTTGGCCATCGACTGGTCCCGGCAGGGCGAGTACCAGACCACGCGCCGCAGCCCCGGGGTCGCCACGAAGCAGGTGCCCGTCGGGGTCCGGAACGCCTCGTCCGGCCCGTCCACCGCGTTCCAGTGCTGCAGCGGGGCGCAGGCCTGGGCAGGGGCACGGGGATGGCACAGGGTGGGTGCCCGCCCCGCCGTCACCACCCACGGGTGCCCAAACCACCCCCCGCCGGCTGCACCCACCACCAGTTTGCCGTCCCAGCCGGTGACGGACGCGCCCAGCCACTGGTGCGACTTGTAGGTGTGGAATTCCAAGGTGCCCTGGGTCTCGGTCTCGTCCCCTGGGGGAGCGGGAGAGGGGGATTTTGCGGCTCCGGCACACGCCCTGTGCCCGCCCAGCACCGCACGGCGCCCACGTACCCGCGGTGTCGATGGGGAGGGGGCGGCAGGGGGTCTCGTCGGGGGGCCAGGAGCAGAGGAAGACGGCGCCGGGCTGAGCCACGCCGGGCTGGGAGGTGTTGGCACGGGGGGCCCCCACGGCCACGCTGGGCCTGGGGGGCAGAGCGGGTGTCACCTGGGGGGGTGGGTGCCGTGCCCGACCCCCGCCCCGCGGTGTGTCCCTACCTGCCCTCTGTCATGAGGAAATCCAGGGCGAAGCCGAAATAGCTGCCGGGGGGTCCCGTGTACTCGGTGGGGGGTTCCTGGAGAAGCCCCAGGGTGGGGGGCAGGCGCAGCCCCCCGAGGAGCAGCAGCACCCGTAGCAGCCTCATGGCCACCCCGAAATGTGGCCACAGCCCCGGCACGTCCCGGGGCGGTCCCGGCTTATCTCGGAGGACGCAGTCGGGGCCGGGGACAGCAGTGATGGGGGGCACAGGAAGGGCCCCCCCGAACGCGCATCCGCTCCTGCGGGAGCCAGAGGGGTGTGGGGGGGATGTGCTGGGTCGGATGTGGCCGGAGCAGGGTGGGGGGCAGGAGGTGGCAGTGCCACCGGGGGACACTGGCAGGGCTGGGGGGACAGGGGGGCAGCACAGCGCCCACCACCAGCCTCCCGCCGGGCCGAATCCAGCCCGCCCTGGGGTGCCAGTCTCGGGGGGTTATTTCGGGGTGCAGGCAGCCCTGGCAGCGGAAACGCGGCGGGGAGGGGGGAGGACAGCAGGGCACGGGGCCCCTGCATCGTCCCCGGTGTTCCCTCTGCAGCCGGATGGAGCAGACAGCACTGGCCCCATCAGCACTGGGTATTGCCCACAAACTGTCTCCCCCCCTTCCCCAGGGTAGGGACACCCCAAAACCCTCCCAAGGGGCCGAGCAGCACAGGGAAATGGCTCTGGGAAGGGGATGGGTGCCAGGTGGGGGCACAGCCCACACCCAAGAGAACAAGGGGGGTTCCTGTCCCCCGTGGAGGAGCCGGTGCCCCTCAGCCAAGCCAGGCCTGGGGGAGCCATGGGGGTTCAGCCCTGCCTGGACAGTGTCTGAGCCCCTGAACCCACCAGCACGATTAATTTAAACTCAATTAATTGAGGACCCTCAGGGTGCCTCGGGGCTCCAAGGGCTCCTCGTGCTCACCCAGAGCCGGTGGCAGGGACAGGCCCTGGAGCATCTCCCTGTGATCCAGCCCCATTTGTGAAACTCCCTTTCCATCTCTGAAGCTGCAGGTGGGAAGCAGGACGGAGGGGTCAGGGGGTCCTGGAGGGCACAGGGAGGCCACCACAGTGCCCAAACAGCACCTTGGCCCCTGAGGGGGAACACAGCCCCAGAGCCCGGACTGCTCCAGCCCTTTGGAGCAGCTGCAGTTGGAAAACAGCTGGAGCAGAGCTCCGAGGGGTGGGAAGGGTTTAGCAGAGCCCGGCTCAGCTCTGTGCCCCGGCAGAGCAGGACACTGGGCTCAGGGGCAGCTGCTCCTCCTCGGGTGGTCTAATCCCCCGCTGGCAGCAGCATCCAAACCCAGCTGGAGCCCACACCAGGCTCCTTCAAGCCCACTGTGATTCCTTCTCCTGTTGAATTACTTATTTCCCTGTTCCTTGCAGCTCTCCTGCACCGTCACTCATCAGCCTCCCCGGCCCAGGGCCACCCAGAGGACAGACAGGCAATGGCAGGTGGCACCCTGTGCCCCCACCCTGGCAGCGTTCAGTGGGGTTTGGATTTTTTTCCTTTAACCAAACCAGGACTTTATTTAGGAAAGGAGAGGTGGGTGCTCCTCCTCCTGAGCTCTCACGGCTTCTGACGCTCGCCCAGGCTGGATCAGCAGCACAGCCTGGGGTGGAGGGACCCCGGGGGCAAAACTCCCAAAATCCCATGGCATCACCTGGGCAACTCCAAGCTCCTCAACCACGGTGGGGACAGTCCTGAGGAGCAGCTGAGGGAGCTGGGGGGGCTCAGCCTGGAGAAAAGGAGGCTCAGGGGGGACCTTCTTGCTCTCTGCAACTCCCTGACAGGAAAGGGAGTCGGGCTCTGCTCCCAGGGAACAAGGGACAGGAAGAGAGGAAACGAGCTCAAGCAAGATTTAGGTTGGATATTAGGGAAAATTTCTTCCCCAGAATGTTTG
>NW_016690576.1:81157-106372 GCF_001604755.1 Lepidothrix coronata
CACGGCTTCTGACGCTCGCCCGGGCTGGATCAGCAGCACAGCCTGGGGGGGAGGGACCCCGGGGGCAAAACTCCCAAAATCCCATGGCATCACCTGGGCAACTCCAAGCTCCTCAACCACGGTGGGGACAGTCCTGAGGAGCAGCTGAGGGAGCTGGGGGGGCTCAGCCTGGAGAAAAGGAGGCTCAGGGGGGACCTTCTTGCTCTCTGCAACTCCCTGACAGGAAAGGGAGTCGGGCTCTGCTCCCAGGGAACAAGGGACAGGAAGAGAGGAAACGAGCTCAAGCGAGATTTAGGTTGGATATTAGGGAAAATTTCTTCCCCAGAATGTTTGTCCAGCCCTGGCACAGCTGCCCAGGGCAGAGGTGGAGTCCCCATCCCTGGAGGGGATTTAAAAGCCGTGTGGATGTGGCACTTGGGGACATGGTCAGTGGTGGCCTTGGCAGTGCTGGGGGATGGTTGGACTCCATGACCTCAGGGGGCTTTTCCAACCTGAACAATTCCATGACTGCAGGACAAGGCTGCAGCCCAGGTCAGGAACTGCTGAAGAGGGAGATGGAAAAAAGGGACACGAGGGCTGACAGACCCCCAACACCACAAGGAGCTGCTGGAGGAGTGTGGAGAAGCAACACCATCCTCATGGGCAGGAGCTGCTGCCCTCCCCACCTCGGCTTCTGGCCGCTGTCAGATGACACAGGAATGGACATTTTCTCTATCTTACAAGCAAAATATTCCCATTAAAAGTATGACCCAAGCATCCCCTACCATAATTTAAGGAGAAAGCCACCTGATGCAGCAGCTCCATGCCATCACACACCACCACATTTTTTTTTCCACAAATCATTGGTTTATTAGAAAGGTTTTTTTTTCCCTCATTTTACAGCATATATATATATTTATATATATATCTTATGTGACAAAGTTAAATACAGTCTGTTTATGCTCGTTAAGTAATGACAGGTTAATTATTTTTAGCGCTATCCTGGAAGTCCGAAAACAACCCCGGGATGGGGTCGGGCCCTACAAAGCTCAGCTCTGACAGTAACACTGAATTGTTGGGTATTTACAGGAAATTGAGTCCCTTTTTGTGACCCCTGTGTCACTCTGACCTGCTCCAATTTCTCGTTTACACAGTGAGGAGGCTCAGGGGGGTTTGAACCTTTGACTCCACGCTCCAGGAGGGGTCAGGGAAGAGGATGAGGATGGAGAAGGGGACAGGGGTGCCACTGCATCCCCTCGGTGCCTGCTCTGAAATCCCACCCTACAGAGCCTCCCTGAGGTGCCCCAACCACCGTGACACGAGGGGACCCGCACCTGCAGTGTCCATGTCAGCAAACCATCCCCTGGGATGGGACAGGGAAGCTCCCACAGGGAAGAACTGGGAAACCCCTCGTGGAATAAGTCAGGCAGCCCCAGCTCAGTGTGACCCCGTGTGTGGGATGGGAACAGTCCCAAGGCTCTCCTGCACCAGGAGCCTGTGCACATCACTGCTTCAAACAGGGGGAAAGGAAAAGGAAAGGGGGGGAAAAAAAAGGGATATCTATACTCTGGGAGACACTCTGAACTCCTGCTGCTCCCCACTGCTCCAGTGCCCATTCCTATGGCAGGGAGGAGAGCAGCACCTGCTGGAGTCACCACTGCCCCCACCCCCTCACTGTGCCCAAGTCTCACCTGTTGTGGTTTTTTTTTTTTCTTCTGCAAAATTCTAAATGAAGATTTTTTATTTTTTTTTTACATTTTATAGTACATAAAAACTTCAAAAATACATGAGCTTGATAAAATATACATGCTTAGTTCGTTCTGCATCTAGCTGAAACTATAAATTGAACCTTTACAAGTGTCTTGGGTCACCTACAGCAAACATATTTACACAGAAGCCACCAGAACAAGTACCACTAAGAACTGGCTGTAAAAAATATTATTGCGATATACTACAAATGTAACCTTTGATAGGAGCTACAAAAAGCAGCATCTTTGTTTACAGAGTTCAGTGCAATTCTTTACATTAAAAAAAAAATAATCCTATAAATTAATAAGGAAACAACCATCAGTGTTACAGAGGAAAGAACACGCTTCGCACCCCCGGCCGCGCTCCTCGTCCTCTGTATTGCTTCAATTCCTAACGGGATTTTCCTTTTCTCTCCCATCCCAGTGCCTTTCTCCCAACACCACAGAAGATGGAAGTCAGAGTGATTTCTTCCCCCCCACCACCCCCTTCCAGGAGAAGAGTGGTCAAAGCCCAGACTGGCATTCCCAACCCCAACGAGCAGCTCTCTCCAGTCCGGGATATGCAGGCGCGGTCCTGGCGCAGGAGAACACGGATGCAGGATGGAGAAGGATGGGAGCTCCGGGCACACACACAGCTCCTTCTCTTTTCAGTAAGATCTTACTTCCACCTTTGCTGCTCACACCAAGGAAAAACCCACATGTGCAGTGAGTAAGGCCTGAAAACTGAGGCCTCCTCGCCGGGATCCGCAGCCGACAGCTCCCGAATGTTCCATCGCCAATTACACACCGGGTTCAATCATGCTGACTATTTTAATTAGATGACCTCATTAAAAGGATTTTGAGAGACCTATTAGTGTGGATGAGACCTCATTTATTATATACAAGGCGGCAGAAGGAAGATGACCAGGTGTAAGAACCCAGGGGGGGAAAAAAAAAGCCTTTCCAAGTGTCTCGCTGGTCTGCAGGTGAAATGGTTCTTGGAACGGTGCCGCTGCGTGCACGGAAGTGTGGGAGCGAGACATCCCTGGGAGTGGATATGGACAACGCTGCCGCCCAGCCCTTGAGCCTCCGGCTTCTTCGGCTGCTCAAGAGTGACAGGAAATGCTCAGGCCTCACCCGCCCGCTGGATCAGCTCCAACCCCTTCCCAAAACTCTGAGGTTCCTTCGTTCTGTCCTTCATGTGCCGTGGCTGGGTGGGTGCTGCAAGTCCTGTCCTGAGAAAATGGGGTGCAGCAGGGGGTGGAGGTGCAAGGCCGTGGCGGCGGCGGCGGCTGCGGGCCTCGGGGCCAGGAGGGTCGGGTAGAGAGCGTGCGGGACCGGGTGGAACGTGAAGGGGCCCGGGTGGATGGCTGAGGCCGGAATGATGTGGATGGGGTGGCTGGCCAGGAAGGTGGCGGGGTGCCCTGGAATAATCGAGTGGGTCAGGTGGGATAAGGAGATGGGCGTCAGGTGGGGCTGGGGGATGTGGTGGACCTGAGCGAGGGGCTGCGGGTGGGGGTGCGGGTGGATGCCGATGGCGGCGGCGGCGGCGGCGGCGTGGTGCTGCAGGATGGCGTGCTGCACCGTGGTGATGGACGTGGCCGAGGCCGCCGCCGGCTGCTGGATGTGGATGGGCTGGAGCGCGGGCGCTGCCGGCGCCAGGGCCGCTGAGGCGGGGAAGGCCTTGACCTGCTTGGCCAGGAGCTGCTGCTGGATGTGCTGCTGGGCCGCCTGCTGCAGCTTGCTGTACTTCTCCATCTCCTCGGGGGTGAAGGTGATGGGCTGGCTCTCCAGCGGGGCCAGAGAGGAATCTTCTGCCCCTTCCCGATCCCCTTCCATGCTCGGCTCGCCGCTCTGAGGCACATAGCCAGGAAAGTGCTCGACGTCTGGAACTAAGGGCATCATACTGGTTTCCACTGGGACCTGCTGGCTGCCCCCATCCATGGGTTCCAGCCCATCACCATCGTTCGGATCCGAGAGGAAGTTGTGTGACATGACCAGATCTCCGGAGCCAAAGCACTCGGGGAGCGACGGCGCTTCCAGGGGAATCGACGGCATCTCCACGGCAGGTTCGTCGCGTTTCGGCTCGTCCAGAGGTTTGTCCTGAATGACCATCACCACATCTTCCAGGAGAGACTGCCCGGCCAGCTGACCCTCCTCCATGCCTTGGGAACCGTCCTCAGCATCCGACAGCTCTTGCTCCTCACCCCTCTCCAAGCCAGACTCCTCGTATCGTTTGGAGTTCGGTTTCCGCACCGTTGGCAGCTTCCCGATTAACGGGAGAACCGGTTTGTTGCCTAAGGAAGGAGGAAGTTTTGGGCCAAAGTAGCCCTGGGGAGGATCTTTGAGCTTTATGCCCACCTTGTTTGCCCCCGCCAGCACCTCGTCAGGCACACAGGGCTTCTTCTCAACCTTCCTGGACTGAATCTTTTCCAAAAGCAGCTTTGCAGTGACAGAGTTTCTCTCCTCAGGACTGCAGTCCCCTTCCGAGGCCCGCCCCGTGCCAGAGCTGCTGCTGTTCTGGGAGAGAGAGCCAGATCCTTTCAGATCCTCTCCTTTGCCCTCCTCTTTCTTCAGCAGCGATCCTTCACCTCGGCCTGTCCGGAAATAGTGTGGGGATTGGGAGCGATAGATCTTGGACCTGATGAAGTCCCTCCTGCCAGACCTTCTCTCCTCGGGGCTCTCGTGGCCCCGTGAGCCCTTCCGTGACAGGGACCTCTGCGAGTGGCTCCGGGTGCTGCGGCTCCGGTCCCGGCTGTAGCTGCGGCTCCGCTTCCAGCTCCGACCCGTCACACTCCGGCTCCTCCTCTTGCTCCGACTGCGGCTGCAGCTGCTGCTGCGGGTCCTGCCCCGGCTCCTCGATCTTGACCTGCCCCGAGGGTGGGTTCGGCTCCTGCTCCGGCTCCTGGACCTGCTCCTGCTCGAGCTGTAGTCATCCTCCGACGAGGAGTATTTGCGCCGCTTCGAGCGGTGGTTCGAGCTGTTGTAGTCGGAGTCATCCTCCGAGTCCTGGGAGCGCTTGGAGTGGCAGCGGGAGCGGTCGCTGTAGTCGCTGTAGCTGTCGTCGGAGTAGCTCCTGCGGCGGCTGTACCGGCTGTGCTCCGAGGAGGCGTCGGAGCTGCTGGAGTAGGACCTGTGGGAGGAGTGCCCGCGGCCCGAGCGGGAGCGGCTGCGGGAGTGCTCGCTGCCGGAGTCGTAGTCGTCGCTGTACTGGGACGGGGATTTCTGCCGGCAGTGCTTCCCGTGGGAGCCCTCGTCGCTGTCGTAGTCGCCGCTGCTCTGCCGGCTCCGGCGGCCGGGCCGGCCCTGGGACGCAGCCGGGCAGCGCCTCCTCGCAGCAGGGACCTGCTGCAGCTCAGCCTTGTGTTTCTTGCTGCCGTGCTCTTGGCAGGAGTTACCCCCGTCCTCTTTTTTACCGCTGCTTCCCTCCTCGGCAGACAGGGATTTCCTCTGGGACTCCTGGGAGCACCGCTTTTTCTTCTGGAAGTGGCTGCAGTCTTCTGACAGTTCGGGTTTCAGCACCCGGTCTGACTCCGTCGAAAGGGAGGATTTGCCTTTTTTGTGCCTGTGCCTTTTCCGCTTCTTGGGTTTCTCTTCCCCCAGCTCAGCTTTCCGGCCCTTCTCCTCAGCTTCCTCCTTGTGTCTGCGTTTGTGTCTGCTGGACTTTTTGTGCTTCTTTTTCTTTTTGTGTTTATGGGACCTCCCCGATTTACTCTTCCCCGTTATGCTCTTACTGCTGTCCTCCCCCTCCCCCTTACCGACGCTGCCCGGGCCGCACTCCTGCTTGCTCTGGGATTTGTTCTCTGTTTTCACAGCAGAACTGTTGCCTACGCTTTCACCCTCCTTGGCTTTGCTCACCTCACCAGACTCTGTGCTCTGAGTGTTGTCTTTACAAAGTCCCCCCGGATCCTTGGATTTCTCTGCCCCTTTCCCTTTGGCATCTTTGTTGCGGGAGAGCTTGAAGTCGAAGTACAGGGGGTTACAGCTGTAGGACACAGAGGGCTCAGCTTTGGTGAATATGAGCAGCTCTGAAGGCCACTGCAGTGTTGTGCTCTCATCTTTACTCAGAACTGGGAAAAAAGGTCCTGTCGGGTGCTTTGGTCCCTCAGAGCCATCTCTGCAGCCCGAGGCAGGTGGAGCAGCTTCTTTAGCAGTGTCTGGCTCAGGGGGTTTGCTCTCTGGAAGGTGTTTGCTCTCCTCTGTACTTTCATTCTCCTGGATGTCTTTTGGCTCTGTTTTGCCCTGCTGGGATGTGGTTTCAGTAGTACTCTGCTCCTTCTGCTGCGCCGTGCTCTCAGTGGCTTTCTCCGTGTGCTTCCCGGGTTTGGGTTTGGGGGAAGTCCCCTTTTTCACTTCATTTGTGTTTTTTTTGTTCACATTTTCAGCTTCCATTTGTTCGGTTGACTTCATGAAAAGCAGGAATTGAAAATTGGGCTTCACTTTACAGTGGGCTGGGGGGATGTAGTGGTAGTACTCTGGTTCCACGGCCGTTGGTCCATCTTCTCTCCTCATCTTCTTCAGTTTCGATAAGGTGCTGGCCAGGGACCCGCTGTCCTTGTCGTGCTGGTCATCGTCCTCTTTGCCATCAGAATTGTTGGTGCCTTCTCCCTCCCCAGACTTCTGCAGGCTGCCAGCCTCTGAAGACCCCCTCTCATCCCCTTTTGCCCCATCTGAAGAGCTGGACTCTTCTACATGGTCCTTGAAAACAGAAGCGATGGTCTCCAGCTTGACTGGAGTCTTCTTTGCGAAGGAAAACGACACCCCGATCTTCTGCAGCGGAGTCCCCAGAGAGCTCTTGATGCCAAAGCTGATGGCCTGCGCTGCCTGGGAGGGCGCCTGGCTTGGCATCACACCCTGTCCAGTGTTCAGGAAGCCTCTGTCCATAGTCATCTCTGCAGCCTGGCCAGAGCTTGTCTGGACGAAGGAGCCGCTGTTGGCCGCGGAATCGTCGTCGTCTCCACCTTCCTCATCCACGGCCACAGTGGTGGTTCTGAACATGGGCCCACTTCCAGGAGCACTGTGGGAACAGGGGAGAGAGAGAAAACAGCTCACTGGTGTCCATGGACCTCTGGAGTGGGATTGATGCCTCAGCTGAGACAGTCCTACACAGTTCAAGTGCTCTTGTACCCACACACGCGCAAAAAATAACATTATACAGCCACTTGGAACTTTTAATAATATTAAATAACTGAAGAAAACATATTGATGGATAAAGCACTTTGGGGATGCTCTGGATTATCAGTTTAGTGAATTCATTCCTACCAAAACTGCAGCATGAGCCTAAATGTTAGCATGAAGCTTCACCATCAGAATGTGCACAGGATTCTGGAGCAGGAGTGCCAGCACAGCACAGGGCTGCAGCCCCCCTCGTGCTCCAAGGGTGCTCCAAGGGTGCTCCAAGGGTGCTTGGGACCACCCAAACTCACCACTCAGGCTGCCTCCTCTGCTCAGCCAGCTCGTGCAGGCGCCGAAGGGCCTTTTCCTGCTTCCTCTCGTCCTTCCGTGACCTCGAAGAGACATTGCGAGCAAATTCCCTTTGCTTGAGATCTTTCAACCTCTGAGGCAAAAGAAAGGAGGGACAGATCAGATCAAAGCTGTTTGTGCTTTCGTCCAAGAGCATCTCGTTGCTGTAGCACTGGAAATTACGGTGTCAAACCCCTCCCCAGGGACATTTATTGAGCCAGGATGGAGCGAGAGCATCTTAGCTCAACAAACCCAACGGAGCACAGAGCCATCCTCCCAGCAGCTAAAGGAAAACACAACCACTGATCACTTTTGGCTAAGACTTCACATCTGTGTACATCCCTTTCCAAACAACGTTACTGGTTATCTTTAGCACGGACAACAAAGCTGACTTCAAAGCAACAAGCAAGTTCTGGAAGGAAAAGGGGGGAAAAAAAGGAGGATTGTTTATTTGCTGCTCTTGCAGGGTGCTTGACAAACAGTGCATGACACGAGCCTGAGGAGCACGGGCCAAAGGACAGGAGGGATTAGCTGGTGCCAGAGTTACCTAGGAATGACATCTGACAAAAGCAATGTACCAATTACATTGGAGAAGGAGCCAAAAACCCCATGCAAATGATTCTGTAAGCAAATCAAGGATACGACATACACCACAACCAGTTACTTGCTTTCCTGACAGTAGTTCTGAGATGCTCTCTCAAGAAACAAACTACTCTAAATGCAGGAGGGTCTCTTGGGGTTGAGTACTTTGGGGGGCAGAAGCACCGAGTTCCCCAGAAATCTTATCATGAGGGAATAAACACAATGCCAAGGAATTTCAAACACCCTGACATCACTGAGGAAGTCTAGGTAGCCAATTTTAATAGAAAATAAACAGCCAAGACTTCAGAACATTTTGGAAAGTCCGTGTCTCGGAGCACTAGGAGAAGAGGCTGCTGGTTTTCCTTGGAATATATGTGGATATTCACAGCACTTTTTTAGGGTGCTCTACAGAAGTTGAAGTAACAGAAAGCAGCAAAGACAGACCTCTACCATCCTGAAGGGACTCACTGTTCTTTTTTAGTGCACAATTCAAAACCCTTTCAAAAGGCTCAATTCCAGAATGCATCCTGTACTCAGCTTTTGAAAGAAGTTTCATGTTTTTCAGGCATTTCATGCAGGGCCTGAGAGACTGATGGGACTCGGAGCAGGAGTCACTTTGGAACAGTTCTCGTACAGGATGTACATAGCACTGGTGAATTCTAAATACTTCTGGCTGGCTGACTCTGCCTCCTTCCTGGAGCAGAGTCAGCCTGCCACACACAGGAACAGTGGATCTGGAAACCAACCCAAAGCTCAAATTAGAGGAATTAAGCTGGCCCAATGTAAAGAGAACATTGCTTTGTGAAAAAAGGGAAAACTGGACGAGACAGAGGATTCTCTTACCTAATTGTATTTACTAAATGTGGTTGAGGTGCTACCAAAATCAGAGGGGAAGACACACAAAGAAGATACAGCTACAGACACCAGTAGAAAGAAACTCACTCTTGTGATCTGGGCTCCAAAATTAGAAGGGTTTGCTTTCAATACATCAGCTGAAAACGTCACATCACAAAGAAAAAAAGAAAGTAAAAATATAACAAGAGTGGAAGAGAGGAAAAAGAATAAAAAAATACAAGCAAGCACTACTAGAGAGCTGTGGGTGTGTGGTGCCAGCTACTCTACAGAGCAGGAGAGGAGCCAGCAGAGCTACAGGACCAGGATGGGGGTCTGGAGAGGGGGGACACGGACACGGACACGCACGGACACAGCAATGATCCCACCTGGAACAGCAGAGCTACTTTCACCAGGACAAGTAAAGGGCTCAAGGGTTTTGTGGTGTATGTTAAACGTTGAAGAGTAAATTTTTTTTCCAAGAGGGAGGAAAAAAAAAAAAAACAAAACAACAACTAGATGGGACTAAAGCAACGCCATCGGCTTTTTCAGGCTGATTTCGAAAGCGTGTCTGAAATGCTCCGGGAAGTTACAGCCACCAACAGCTGACAAAACTATTTAATGGGGGCTGGTGCCAAGTCTCGAGATCACTCACCCATTTGGAAAAAAATATGACCCAGCTATTTAGACCAGACATGAACTGTGACCTTTTCCTTTCAAGAGGAAGGTGTGATGGTGCACCCAGAACCCCCTCCAACCCCGATCACCTCCAGGGACACAAAGTGGGCTCAGAGTTGTTGGGAATAATGTAGCTGCCCCTGAGCTCTCCTGCCTTCACTACATGGCAATTTGAATGCAAACAGAATTAAATGCCCTTTTTTAAATGCTGACCTTTGTGTGTCTTTGCAGCCCCAACCTCCCACTCTCAGCACTTAAAAACTAAAGATGTGAAGCAAATGAACCACTGTAACCCCACAATATCCACCACAGCAACCTCCAGCTGCACCCAAACCTGTGCCCTTCAGGGTGACAAACCACTGACTGTGGTGTTGAGGCTGCTGAGAATCTGCTACTCCTCAAACTGGGGAAAAGTTGGTCTGGCTTTACACAGGACTAAGAGATCTCAAGGCTGAGTTTCTTTTTGTCACACAGGAGCCAGAAGGAAGAAGGGTCTTGCTGGGGGAAGTACAGGGTAGAAAAGCTCCACAAATGCACCATGCCAGCTCCTTGGGAATGTAAAATATGGAATGTAACACAGTTCAGCTTATTTGACTGCCCTAAAACAATGCACCCATCATTGGAAATGACTCCTCGAGTTTGCAAGAGACCTGCCTGGACTGCATTATCTTCCATAAATGCACCCTGGGGTAGGGAAAAGGGGGACAACATGAGCCCAGACTGCTCATCCGTAAAAACAACTCAATAATGGAACTCTGAAAATAGCCAGAACTTCTCCTGACTGGGGAGAAGCAATTCCAGGCCTGAAGTACAATTTTCCAGCGTGAAGGGAGCACATGGAGCACTGAAATGCTTCTCATACACTCCAGGCCTCAGCCTTCCCAGAAAGTCATCTGAACTAAACTGAGACTTAAGCCAGGCTTACATTAAAGAAATTTCCACCTAATCCCAAGGCAAGGGTTCATTATTCCAATCCTCCAAAACCTCTAAATTCTTTTCTGGATTGCACCATGTGTTTGAGTGTGAGGGAGGCTGGACAGCCACAGAACTGCCCCTTCCCCCAGCACAGCAGAGAAATTTCAACAAGGATTTAACACAGCCACTCCATCATCCTTGGGCAGCTTCTCCCTTCCAAAAGGAGCCCTGGGAAACCACCTTCTTAGGGTGAATCCTGCCTTTTTAAAGTCTTCTCATAGTGCTGAGCAAGACTATGATTTTTTCAACAGGATTAGAGCCACCAACCTGTATTAAATCAAACACAAGCTTCATGCTGCTATAGGATTTCAAAATTAGGAGGCATTTTTTGCTCCACAGGCAGTGTGTTTCCTGAGGAAGCAGTAACGTATTTTCAAGCTGTCAGATGATAACAACAATCAAGCCAAGGAATATTACTCTGCTGGTTTATTGCTTCAGCTGTCAGAAGGGCCACACCAGTGAGTGAGTGACCAGCACATTAGGACACAAATCACCAGCACTTATATGAAGTTTCTCCAGATTTCCACACTCTGGAAGCAGCACTTCACTACCTCCAGCCTTCCTGTGTTTTATTAATAGCTGCCACCCCCCTCAGCTTTGTAACAAAGAAGAGTATTTTAAGTTTTCAGCCTTGTTTCTAACAAAATCATCATCTCTACATTTCTCCAGGAGTGCAAACGGAGCTCCTGAAGAGCAGGTTTGTTATCAAATCTGCAGCTATGTCCAGACTCCAGCACAAAGAGGCCACAGTGATGGATTATCTCCCGATCCCTGCGTGGCTCAGGAGGGGCCAAATTGGCAAAATCCACCATCACCTTACAATTCCCTGCAAATCAGCTTAAACCAGCTGCCCTGCAGCATCTCTGAAAAGCTCCAGAGCCCAGCCAGGCACAGCAAAATGGGGAAACAAAGGGGGGGGAGCAGGAACTATTCTAACAGGAAAGCCACAGAATCATCACAGAATGTCCTGAGCTGGAAGGGACCCCCAAGGATCATCGAGTCCAACTCCTGGCCCTGCACAGGACACCCCAAAATCATACCCTGTGCCTGAGAGCGTTGTCCCAACACTCCCTGAAAGGCTTGGGGCCATGAAACCACTCAGCACACCCCAGATTTGGCTGGTGAGGTGGTCTCAGGTGAGACCTCCCCAGTACCCAGCTGGGGTGTGGAGCTTCACAGGTTCAGAACCAGCAGGAAAAGGATCTTCTCAGTTGAGGTGACAGAGCCCTGCAGTACCACTGAACTGAGGCCCTCTGGGAGACATTCCTGGGCTAAAACTGCAGAGCAGAAGGAGATCATGTTATTCTCACAATACAAAAGCCCCTTGACAGACCTGAAGATCAGAGACTTTCATGCCAAACCTCAAACTGAGGGGATGGTGAGACCTGATCCACATACAGGGCTCAAGGCAGGACTCCTGTGGCATCAGAGCCAACTCCTCCCCTGCTACTGTTCTCAAATCTGCAAATCTCCATTAAATAAAATAATAGTAATAATAATAGTACTAGTAGTAATAATAATAGTAATAATAATAATAATAATAATAATAATAATAATAATAATAATAATAATGTACTTCTCATTCCATGCCAGCAGATGTCTGGCTTTCTGAACTTTTGATGTCTGCTTGATTCTTTGCCACAACAGCTTCTGGGAGTTAATGACACCATCAGCTAAACACAAGCTCCAAGGATGGCAACCTTTATTGTTTTATCCAAGTGAGAACACAAGCCTGGCCTATCTTTGGTATTTGGTAATCAACATTCTTTGCATGCTCATTAATGAAGTGAAAAGGAGCAGAGAGGAAATGGCCTGCAAATGCTGCTTTATTGCATCTTAATTTCCTCTCTGACACCACATTTTCCACTTAGGAAAAAATATGATAATGTGACAGAGATGGCCCAGTGACCCCAGCTCTGCCCTGCAGGAGGTTGGCAACCCTTGGAATCACACTGGAATCACACTCCAGGCCTGGTATGCTGAGGGCTGGTTTTACTGAACATTCTCCATGTCTAAGAGCTCCTCTCCAAATGTGTCTGTCATCAGCAAATGAGCAGCTGAACAACCAGAACCGGGTTAAGAAAAATATCACAAAATGATTTGAGTTGGAAGGGACCTTAAAAAACATCCAGTGCCACCCCCTGCCATGGGCAGGGACACCTTCCACCAGCCCAGGCTGCTCCAAGCCCCGTCCAACCTGGCCTTGGGCACTTCCAGGGGTCCAGGGGCAGCCACAGCTTCTCTGGGCACCCTGTGCCAGGGCCTCCCCACCCTCACAGGGAACAATTTCTTCCTAACATCTATCTAATCTAAACCTACTCCCTCCCAGCTTAAATCCATTCCCCCTTGGCCTGTCACTCCAGGCCCTTGTCCAAAGTCCCTCTCCAGCTCTTTTGCAGCCCCTTAAAAGTCAATTAGTGGGATTTCTTGAGGATAAAGCACTTCTGAGGTAGAAGAATCTCCCATGTAACACCAAGTACCTCAGAGATTCTCTCCTCAGCCTTCTCCATTTAAGCTGTGCTTGGAGGCCCAAGTTTTTGGAAAGCACAAGTCCATGTCTCCCCAAACCAGGAGACTCAGGCTCCGGATTTAAGAGTCTTCATCAACCCCAGCAGTGACTGTGTTGGTAATTCTATTGTGCTTTAACAGATCCCTCCCTCTCAGCATTAGAAGCAAAGATGCAGATAATTAGGGCACAAAGAGAACTGCAGATCTGTAGTTTCAGTTCTTAGCTCCACCCTGTTTTCCCAAAGAACTTCTTTATGGAAATACATTCCCTTTGTCCTTTAACAGAGAGAATCTATGCAGAATTAATCATCTACACATCCAAAACAACACACATTTCAGGGGGGGAAAAAGCTACATAAAAGCCTTCATTTCAGTCCTGGTTACATTCTCCCAGGGAACCTGGCAGAGGTTCACACAGGAACACGTTTGTTTTTCACAGGGGAATGTTTTGATTCTGCTGGGTCAGTGACTCAGTAAACAGCTGAACCCCTCAGCAGGGGCACGAGCAGGAAAGGAGTGCCTGGGTGTGAGATTCTGTAAGTTCTTGGCTTGTTAAAAAACCCTCACAGTAAAGGCTGACTGGAAATGGTTCAGAACTGACACCTCAGGTAATTCCAACTGTAACACCTTCTGCAGGCTGCTCCAAGTGCTGGGCCCTGCACATCCAGGTTTATTGGACAGGAATACACACACTGGGTACAGCCCCAGCTAAGGGCACCCACCCTCATCTTCACACAAACCTAAGGGGGAGTTTCTATCTTGATGTCAAAACCCCAAATGGAACTAAGGGCCCACTTGGATGTAATGCCCTAAGGGCACATTCCCACCGAGCCCAGAGTGCTCCAGGACTGTGGGAGCTCCCAAGGATCAGGATAGAAAAGCAGTACAAAAATCACAGAATCACAGACTGTCTGGGGTTGGAAAAGACCTCAAAGCCCATCTAGTCCCACCCTCTGCCATGGGCAGGGACACCTTCCATGCCCTCTCCAACCTGGCCTTGGACACTTCCAGGGATATACACTGGGTCCATATTCACCACCCAAGCTCCTCTCTAGCTGCAAAAGTTTTCTTTCAACATTTTCCACCTTTTTTCTGTACACTTTTATTAATTATTACTCTCTTGACAACTGTGATGGACACCATCCGAGGCAGGACCCTTCATAACCTACCAGGCCTTTAGATCAAGATCTTACAGCTAAAAAAACCACCATTAAAGACATCAGCAGCTTTCCAGGGTACAAGAAGTTATGAGATCCATGGTTAAAGACTTTTCCAGTTGCTCACTGAAGGATCTGTGAGGGAACTGAGCTTATTGTCCCTCCTGCAGTGCCATCTGCACCCACTCCAGTTGCTTTTAGTCCTCTGACTTCCCCCAAGAGGGACCAGAGGGTGACCAGAAGGTTACAGGTCTTTAAAACAGCTGCACTTCTCCTCTCAACTATCAACCTAATAAAAAAAAAAAAAAAGCTAGGGAACAACATTGCACACCTCCAGCAGGATGGATTAAAATACAGCAACTGAAACAGGTTTGTGAGAATAAATGGAAGGTCGTTTTCCCAGGTAAGGAAATTCTGCCTTTTGGATAGAAACTTGGTGTTGAGGTTGATTCAGATGGAGCCAAATGCTCTAAAAAACCAGGACAGCCAGGAAATGATAGAATAAACCTCCCCTTTAATTGTTTGGTGTTGGCACAATTTTGGTGGGTCCAAAATTTATCCGGTTGGGATCAATACACTTACCTATCATCCCTGTTTGGCAATAATCTTGAGTTCCTTCCTGGAATACAAGACAGTGTCTTTATAACTGGGGAGTAGAAAGGGATCTGAGGATGGAACATCTATTTACAGGGACAGCCTGTGGCTCGCTGCACCACAGAGGGATAAGCAAACACTTCAACGTCAGGGGATGTGGAACTAAAAATACTTAAAAGCAAAAATGATCCTGGGGAAATCAAGCCAAGAAAAAGGGAAAAACAGCTCTGTTGCCTCAAAAGTTACCACTGAGAAGACAAAATACTGCAGATAACGTTATACCAAGCCAGGTTGCTGGAACTATCTAAGATACTGTAGCAGCTCATCTTTCCAAGAAAGCCAACTGAGTGGCCTACTTTGAAGAAAACTTTCTGGTTTTCCTCAAAAACTTTGTGCTCTCCTTTCTGTAACCTTGCCTTCTTGTCCAAAAAGGCAAAATGTGAAACATCAACGTGCAACATATCAAAAGTACAGCTTTTTTTTTTTTTTTTAATTAAACTACCTTAAAATTTAGACTGGACACAGCAGTGAGATGATGTTACTTATGCAAATTCACCCTCATTATGTCTCTGGAGTTTCAAGTTCACTCCCTGAACACAGACCCAACAGGGTCACACACATTTCAGCCTGACACAAAGCTGGACAAGCAATTTTTTCCCTAAGCAAAGCATGATTGCTTCTTTGTCTAAATCCCTCTGTAAGTGGAAATTAATGCTGGGTGATGCAGCCACAGTTTGGAGGCTCATTTGCTCCAAAGCCTGCCTGAAGTGACTGCAACGGATGGAATTATCCAAGAACATAATTCCTTTCAAAATAATCAGCAACCCCTAAATTCTTCCTGCTGATGAGATGTCCCCACCCTGTGTGTCTACAAGACATTTTTCTCTCAGGTCACTCCTGCTGATCACTCTTTTATACTAAAAAGGGGTGGTTGCTTCCACAGGTTTGTTTCTTCCTTCACAGCATCTGCAGGTGCTAGAACAGCTCTGGGCCCTGCCAGGCTCACGTCAGTCCCCCGTTAGTCACCGAGGGTTTGAACAGGAGTTCACATAATTATGCTGCATCAGCACACTGAGAATGTGACACAAACAGGTCCTTCCACCTCCTAAATAAACGCAGGTCGTTGCACTCGAGTTTCAGCCAAGCTGATGGAAACCTTCAGGTGAAGTTCACAGCTCTCAGGTGTCAGGACTGTGCCAAAACAGCCCTTTGCCCAACACAAAGTGAATGAAGGCATTTCTGCTCTGAATTCCACTAAACCAAACTTGGTCACAGGAAACTGCCCTGACACGAGAATTCTTGCTAAGACTCCCTTACAGAATCCACTTGGAATACTATCACATCCTACATTTAATCCACACACAAAAAAATCATATTCTAATGCCACATTCCTGTTTTTAAGCTGTTCACTGCTATTTTGCAAGCTCTAGTACTCTGCAGCACATCCTCCACGAGGTATCAGCATTTTAATGATCGTGTTGTTAGAATTTATGACTAGGAACATCAAAACCCTCCTCTGAGCCATTCCAGCTCTGGGTGAGCCCAACACCGCTGTCTGCTGTGCAGTTACATCTCATTTAGCAGCTTAAGTGGTCAAACAGACCAGGCTAACACATGAACTTTTTATTATTTACTGTGCAGTGTGAAATACCCTGTGAACACATCCCTACCTTGGGAACAAAGCCAGCTCCACACAGACTCTGAATCCGCCTTCTCCTGAGGGTTACAGGATTTGGGAAGTGCTCCTCTGACACAGCCCATTATTTCCTGGTCTGTTTTCAGTAACTCAACAGAACACAGACTGAAGCACTAAAATACTCACACATGGTGTATCATCACTCCCCAAAGCTGTGCTGTGCTAAAAGTGAACTGGGAGCCATCCATATCCACATGTTCTATTCCCAGTTTAACAGCAGCCCATTCCTGCCCCTGGGTCTCTCAGAACTGGGGCTCCTTGATGCCAGTCGTGGACTGGGGTTTGGGGTTTCTCTGTTGGTTTGGATTTTTAAATGCATGGTGGGCATAAAAATCTTACCCAGCAACACAAAACACCTATTCCTGGAGCTATAAGGAAAACAGATACACCAGGGAAATTCCAAGTATTAACCACAGACAAGACCACCACGATGAACATCAGACTGGTGAACTGTGCTATCAGCACTTGGTTACCTGTTTGTGAGCGTGGTCATAAGAGTTTATGTGGTTGTCAAACTCCTGATGCTTCTGATACTGCTTGTCACAGAGTTCACAGTAGAAGTTTGCTCTGAGGTCTTCCAAAGCCTTGGCAATGGCCTTTTCTTTATCAACATAATCCTAAAATATTAACAAAAAATGCTTCTGTTAAACATCCTGTAAAACAGACTGGAAGATGAGGAGTTAGTCCTTCAAGGAAAAAGTGTTTCAGAAAAACTTAAGAGTATACTGATGGTTATATTTATTACAGAATCAATCAGACTGGAAAAGACTTCCCAAGATCGAGTCCAATCTGTGCCCGATCCCCACCTTGTCCCCCAGCACTCAGTGCCATGTCCAGTCCTTCCTTGGACACCTCCAGGGATGGGGACTCCAGACCTCCCTGGGCAGCCCCTTCCAGTGCCTGACTACCCTTTCCAGGAAAAAATTCCTCCTGATGTCCAACCTGACCCTCCCCTGGCACAGTTTGAGGCCATTCTCTCTCCTCCTGTCCCTTGTTCCCTGGGAGCAGAGCCCGACCCCCCCCAGCTCCCCCTCCTGTCAGGGGGTTGCAGAGCCAGAAGGTCCCCCCTGAGCCTCCTTTTCTCCAGGCTGAGCCCCCCAGCTCCCTCAGCTGCTCCTGCTGCTCCAGCCCCTTCCCCAACTCTATTCCCTTCCCTGGACACACTCAACATCTTTCTTGTCGTGAGGGGCCCAAAACTGAACCAAGGATTTGAGGTTCTTTTCCAGCTTTCCAGCCACTCTTCCCTCACCCTGGAGCGCTCCATGGGGTTGTTGTTACCCAAGAGCAGGACCTGGTGCTTGGCCTTGTTGAGCCCAGCTTATCAAGCTGAGCAGTCTTTGCAAATTCACAGGTGTGATTCCAGAACTTTGCAACGCCACCGACTGCATTTCTTACACAGAATATCACCTTGTCAGAGCACAGGTATCACTAAAACAGACTTAAAACAAGGCCTCCAGCGCTGACAGGGGAAGGCAGCTCTGCCTCAGGAGAGCCTGTGGGATTGTCTGTGCTCCAAGGAGAGGTTCAAAGCCTTGAGCTCACCCCCAAACGCACCGGCAGCGTGTGAGATGCACAAACACACACCAAACCAAGGAGGATTCCTGCCTTTGGAACAGAACTTCAAATGCTGGTGCTTCCTCCATTTTGAGTGCTAACAGCTGCCTGCTTGATCTTGGTTTGTGTGCCTGAATTCAGGAGGGAGGAATGCAGCTCCAGCTGGGAATCACTGCTCAGACACCAAGGAGCCCAACCCACCCCAGTAGATTCCCTGTCAGTGAAACCTTCCCAGGAGCAACATCAGGCTGAGCCCAGACACAGGGATCACACTGGGCACAGGGAGCTGCACTTCATGAACAGGGGGAAGGAGACCACCTTGAAGGCTGCAGACAGGATTTGTTTCCTTATAATTCAGCGCCTTTATAGGTGGAAAACCAAACCTGCAGGCAGAGGTGGTGTCTGGATTGGCAACAGTCACATCCTGCCCTCTTTAGCTACAGGTTTTGGGTGGGCAAAAGCTCTGGGACTCTGGGGCAATCCCAGTCCCTCAGGTGGCTGTAGTGGCTGGAAATGCAGGTGCTGGAAGGAGCCTGTGCTGCTCCCCAGCCCTGTCCCCAGGGCACAGCCCCAGCTCAGACACACCTGAGCCCCAGACACAGCAACCTGGGGGCAAAGCAGCCCCTCCCCTGGCCAGGCTGGCTCAATTACAGCCCCACCAGCAGAATTAATAAAACATCACCACTCTGCACAAGCACTGGGGAAGGTTTACTCTGAGGAGGTGCTTCTTACTCAAAACCAGCTGCAAATGCTACATCCCAAAGCCCATTGCAGCAGCACATCCCAAATAGCCACTTCCCACAGGCAATTCAACTGGAATAAAGAGAACTATACAGAAAAAATAGCCTAACATTAGAGAAAAAGCACTGAAGGGTTTAAGTGTTTCCATCTTCAATACAAACTTCTCATAGGAAGCTTCCTTGCCCAGCAAGAGGAAGCAGCAAACATTTAAGAGAGATAAACTGTGCAAGATTTTTTTTTTTCTTTTTCAGTTCGGATCTTGTTCAAGGCAATATGTTTTATCTCCCAGTTACCACATCAAAACTGCATTAAAAGAACACTACTGAGCATGTTTTATATGATGCAAAATTTATGTTAAAAACTTCAGCACCTGAGGAGGGGGAAAAAAAACATCTGAAAATTTCCTGTGCTAATGTTTGGGGTTGTTTTCAATTTAAAGCACTGTTCACCTCCTAAATAAAAGAGATGTATTGCAACTTCCTGCTTCCATCTATTACCAGATGCCCTTGTTAAGAAGAAAAAAGAGGAAAAAAAAAATCAACAAATCTGGAGGTTTGAGCCTGAAGCAGGTCCCCAGGAAGACAAGAAAGGAAAACAGAGCAGCGTGAGATCCACAGAACATCGAGGTTTAACGTTCCTCTGAATCCCAGAACAAGCTTCCTGCACCATGGGTAGGTTTTTTTGAGCAAGCATCCCGTGGCTGAACAATGAAACTCAGCCATTTGAACGATCAGAATCTATACAAAAGGAGGGAATTAAAGAACATTCACGGTTTGCTTCTTGGCTGCAGAGTTATCCCGAATTCCTTTGAGGCTCCCTGAATGGCTAATCAGGATGCACAGTTACATAATGGCCTCCTGTGGAGCAATGCAAAAATAAGGACTGCAGAGATTTTGCACAGATTAATATCAAAATGCAAGGGGTAAGGATGAAGCACGATAATAAAAACCCACTGGAGCTGGGAGAGGCTGCTGCTGCTGCTCCAGAGCTCCTGGAATATGCCCAGGCTGGATAAGGGCAGGAAGAGAAAAAGAGTCTCAGAGCAACACAAATTCAGCTGCATTTGAAAAGAGAATTGCAAACCCCAAGAACTTCAGAATCCTCAAATAGTTTGGATTGGAATGGACTTTAAAACCAAGGACCTTAAAAGCATCCACTTCCACCCTCTACTATGGGCAGGGACACCTTCCACTAGCCCAGGTTGACCCAAGCCCTGCCCAACTTGACCTTGAACAATTCCAGGCACAGGGAATTCACAGCCCTTATGGGCACCCAAAAACCTGCAGTTCACTGACTGAGCAAGTCAAGGGCTCAAAAAAAAAAAAAAAAGAAGAAATGAGGCTATAAATTTTTGTAGCTGAACAAACTGCCTGCAGAATTAACTGTTCAGCTGGGGAAATGGAATTCTAGATTTGCCAAGGTTATGTTTAATTTTAATGGAATTGAAACTACTCTTCCGTTATTTCTCAAAGAAATAAAATTTATGCAACTCTGACACTCTATTTGGATGTCTCAGGCTCTTCCTCAACCCTGGTACTTCCCCAGTCTCAGGACAACTGAAGGTTTTCCTAAAACTTGATGGGCTGGGAAGAGGACGAGTGGATTAAAGGACCAGCAAAGACCAGGTCCCCACAGAGAACCTGGTTACAGCTAATCCAAGAATGCTCCAGCACGTCACACTCACCCCCAACACCACAGCTCATTTTTATCAGCTTCTAGCTTACAAAATAACCCCTCAGGTTCTGTAAACCCCATGGAAATACAGAATCATTATTTTTTTTTTTTAATGTTGGCAGAGCAATTCTTCCAAAGAACTACAACCCATTGATTTCTCCAAGCTGGAGCCGTTTCCTACCCTTCCAAATTAAGCAGGATTTATGCAATAATGCCCTACTCACAAGACAACACCTCCTCCCTCCCAGCCCCTCTGCAGGTTTTGCACCAACAACGTGGCAGGTCCACTAGAAAAATCTGGCAGCCCTGGGCACAGGGAAGGAAATGTCCTGCTCACCATAAAACCGTTTTTTTTCCAGAACAGCAGCAAAGCACACAGAGAAAAGCCCTGCTGGTGTCCTGGAGCTCTTCAGCAGCTAAACAAACACCAAGGTTAATGCCAGGAAGTGAATAACCAGTTTGTTAAAATACAAATCATCTCAACAATGACAGAACCCAAACCCACTTAATTCCTGCCACCATCACTGCAGCCTAAGGAGAAGAAATCAGAACAAATCTTTTCCCAGCCAGCCCACGGACACTCTGATGTTGATGCCCCCCTTTCTGTACCTTGTATTTCTGCCTCAGCTCCTCGGTGTCTTCCTTCTCCACCTCCAGCACTCGCCTCCGCTCTGTGGCATCCTCGGCATAGTCAAGCTTTTTTTTTAAAAAAAAAAAAAAAAAAGAGAGAAGAGATGCAATTTGTCCCATAAATACTTTGCACTCCCACTGCCAGAATGCACAGCTTAAAAATCATGAGGTTTGAAACAGAACCTCTGAGTGTTGTGCTTCGTTTTCTCTGTGCAAAATGGGTCATTAATGCACGAGAGGTGGAGGGTCCTGTCCATGCCAACGGCAACCTCAGCTTTGGGGGGGGGAGAAAATCACAGAGCTCAGGGATTTTGGGAATCACAGACCCCAGAACTCAGGTCCTCGTGGATAAACAGAGAGGAGAAGCATTTGAGAAGTGTTTTTTTGAGGAGAAGTGTTTTCTTACTGTGTCGATTTACGAGCAAGTTGTTCTGTTGTCTTTGATGCCAAATTCTCACTCTGAAATCTTTTCATTTTGCCTTCCCCACCCGTTCCCAAGAGCCATGCAGGGCTGAGGGGGCAGGGGGAGGTGACCTTACCTCCATCTCCATGCGGCCCATGCCCATGACATCATACTTGACGACGATAGGGATGGGATCCGTCCTCCCTGGAAGAGGAACACACAGAGGGGCGTCAGGAGCAGCCCGGCACCGCAGCTCGTGTACACATTGGGTTTGGGTGGTTAGAGATCTTGCCTTGGAGTGCAGAGACCAGAAAGCTACAGTGAACCAAACACGAGCCATTCTCACAGCTTACAGCCAAACCTGCACCCCCAGCACTCACAAAGGGCTTTGCTCAACAAGAACTGGCCACGTAAAATGTTCTTGTGGTTCACGTTCCCCCGTGTCCCTCACGGCTTCCACATGGGGCCAGACGTGCTCCTCACCTTCCCACAGGAGGGAAGAGGCTGTTAAACACATTTTGCTGCTCTAGCTCATGAATAATCACTTAGGACTTCCCTGTAAAGGGTGTGGAAGCCTCCCTCCCACCAGCTTTTGTCCCTCCCCAGGAGCAAGGAATGCCAAACTTCCTTCAGCCAGGTGGGTGACACCTGCCCCCCAGGAGATGCTCTGGCACTCCTGTGTCACCTGTAAGCTGTGAAAAGGACTAGTTGCGAAGAAAATTGACTTTGAACTAATCAAACTATGCTGGAGATTTTTTTTTTTATTTTTCTTTAAAAAAAAAAAAAACAACATATCTTTAATCCACTCATAACCAGCCAAACAAAGCAAAATGGGGCAGACAAGCACTTTACTACCACAGCTTTTTTTTTTATTATTATTATTTTAAATTATTATTATTATGTTTGATTTTTACATCACAACTGGCACTGTTGGTTGTGATGTAACCCACTGAACAAAGTACTTACCTTCTCCCGTGCATACCTTGAGTGAAAAAACAGAATGTTTACTTCCCTTATTATTGCTCTTGTTTGGTGTAAACAACTGTTTTGTTATACACACATACACAGGTATTATACCTTTGGGCTAAAAGATCCACAGGTGCCAAAAAGATTCCATGTGCAAAAGGTCCAAGTCTTTAAAAATGCCTCGGAAAACCCGGATAGGTGGGAACACTTTGCCAGCATCAGCTCTAATTCCTGCCAAAGCCACAGCCCCAGAGGGGCTTTTGAACCTTAAAGTACAGAGGCATGGTTTTTATTCAGAAATAAATCAAATAAATCCACTTAATTAGTTGCTCTATGGATTTGTTGATACGCCCAGGAATTTGACAGGCAGGTATCCATCAGGTCCAAAATCAGCGACCACGTTCACCCAAAATCCTTTGGATTGAGCCTTGTTTTGGGTATCAAGGTTTGACAGGGTTTCTCTCATGCCCAATGGTATAATACAGTAAGCAGTGACTGCAATTTTTAGCAAAAGGACCAAATCAAAGACAGGTTATAAAAATGACTTCCTAAGTGCAATATCACTTTCATAACGTCTCAGCCAGGGATTTACTGGTAAGTGGTGAACCCAAATGGAATGGCTGGCACCAGGTGCCAACAATTTATTATTTAAATTGTTTTTCGAGCTTTTTTTGGTTTGGTTTTTTTTTTTGTTGTTGTTTGTTTCTTTGTTTCTCCAGCAATGGACATCTTTGGATGCAGCCTCATTGCCCTGGTAAACCCCTGTACACAAACAATGCATCAGTACTTTTGCCTTCTAAGGCAGTCAAAGTTTTTTGGTGTTTTTTTTTTTTGTTTTTTGTTTTTAATTCAAAAATCTATTTGGAAATTGCAGTAGCAAGTGCTAGTGCCCATCGTGTTGGGGGGGGAGAAAAAAAAATCAAGTTTGGACAGTATTAGAAATTTATGTTTAAACTGATTTTGGCAGTTCTAACACAAACAGAAACATCCCTTCTTAGCAATACCCTTTAATGAACAAGGATCAGACAAGTGTGCATAAAGAAAGGAAAGGAAAGGAAAATGAAAGACCAAGCAGAAGGATGATGGCTACAACAGAGAAAGTAAGCCTAACATTGGTGCACTGATGACAAAAGGAGTAATTCAGTCTGAAAATAAAAAATTACCACTGCTAAGTTTACCATCACCACAACAAGTCCAGGATCATAACGCTGTAAAAAAGAAACACCATTTGTTAGGCAGAAACCATGAGGGGCAGAAAATAGGCCGTTTGGCAGGGAGGATGGGTTAAAAAAAAAATTCAAAACAACAGGAGGCTTCTTGCTCACCCCTCCACCCCACGACCGTGCTCTGCCCCGCGGAACCAGGAGCGGGAACTCGGAGCGGCTCCTTTTGGGTGTTTTGGGACAGGCCAAGCTCCTGGTGACCAGAGGGGCACGAGGCACATGGAATCAGGCAGTTTAAAAAGGAAACAAACCGGGATCTTAAGGAATTGCAAACGTTCTGTGCCCAAAGGAGCTCCGGTTGCAGGTGAGAGGAGGATATTCCGTGCGAAAAGTGGTGCCTTTGTTTTTAACTGAGTCATCCTTTCCTTACAAATGAGACACCACGGGGTGACATCCAGGGGACAAGTGCCACGTCCAAACATGGCACAGCAGCAGTGCCAACCCCACACTGACCCCCCGGACCTGGCACAGCTCTGTGTCCAAGGAAAGCCACGGTGGAAGAGGGACAGGGACATGCTCAGGGCCACCTCTCACCCTGCTGGCTGCCAGAGGGAACAGGGACAGCAGCCAAAGGGGGAAATGGGACTTTTTCCTTTAGCTCTTTAAGTTCTCCTTTGAAAGAACTTCCTCAAGAAAATTTATCCTACTGCTGGGCATGCCAACAGGGTCTTTCCCAGCACGTAAATGTGGCTCTGGGACGTCAGGGGCCTCCCAGGTTTGGGGCTCCTGCTGACTTTGGTACATCAACACACTCTGAAGGGAAAATAAGCTTTCAAGAAAGGCCCAGAATTCCCACATTTCCTGCCACACCACAGGGCTGCAAGCAATGCCACATGGACACCTAATCCCCCACGGGATAAATCCTGCAGAACACACAGTTGTGTCCCAGCCCCCTGCACCCCAAAACATTGATCTTCTTTCTGGAGCAGGTCACAAACTCCTTCACAGACTGGTCACTCTGCACAGACCCCAAACCAGAGAGGGTTATTGCATAAAACACTTCCACACACAGGGAAAACCTCTGTGGAAAGGACAGAGCAGGAACCTCCAGAGGGATGAGAAAAACAAACAGCTC
This sequence comes from Lepidothrix coronata, assembly GCF_001604755.1. Taxonomy (NCBI): domain Eukaryota; kingdom Metazoa; phylum Chordata; class Aves; order Passeriformes; family Pipridae; genus Lepidothrix; species Lepidothrix coronata. The sequence goes on from NW_016690576.1 coordinate 105,614, forward strand.
ACACAAGAGTCGCACCTCGGAAAATCCAATCTCAAAGTAAATTAGGTTTGTAATGATTCCCTGAATTCAGAAATGAAATGAGACTCCCAAACTGACCAGCTGTGTCTCCTTTTGCTTTCCTCTTCCCCAGGAAAAGGGGAAACCTTCCTCCCAGCTTGTGAAAAATTGCTCAGTCCCAAACAGACCCCAAAACAACCCCCTTCCCAGAGCCCCGCAGGGGCAGGGAGCACCCGCCCAGGCAGGCATCTCAAAATTCCCACCTTTTTAATTCCACAAAGTGATTGGATATGAGCAAATACTTCACCCTCAGTGCTGTAAATTAATACATCTTGGGAAAAGAGTTAATCCTAACGCTGCAGGGATGTGGTGTCAGACACAAGTCCCACTGCACACGGAGGACTGTGGGTTCAGGGCCACGCTCTGGCTCTGGACATGGGCTGGATGCTGCTCTTTGGAATGGGAATGCTGGACCTGCCATCTGAGACCACCCAGAAACACCAGCACTGTCAACACCAGCATACATTTCATCTTGGTTTTAAACAGTCAAAACAGAAGAGAGTTTTCACTGACAATCTGCAGATTCAGGAGAACTCCCCCCTCCAGCAGCAGCATCACAGGGAACAGAATTCTAGAAATGTTTGGGTTGGAAGGGACCTTAAAAACCACCCAGTCCCACCCCCTGCCATAGGCAGGGACACCTTCCACTAGATCAGGTTGCTCCAAGCCCCATTCAGCCTGGCCTTGGACACTTCCAGGGAT
>NW_016690576.1:106382-137831 GCF_001604755.1 Lepidothrix coronata
AACTTCATCCTTTTTTTTTTTCTTTAGTTTAAAACCTCTATCCTTGTCCAATCACAACAGATAAATTTCTCTGTAAAACAGACATTCAGAAATAACAGAATGCTCCCACTAAAAAGAAGATGAATCCCCAAAATTGTTCATATAATTCAGTCAAACCTCTTTCAGTGCATCCCTCATGCACGGTGTGGAAGCATCACTGAGATAAGAGACCAGCCTGAATCCTGCCTGCTGTGTCAACATCTTCATAGAAATTCCCCCCAGGTACAAGCTTTGTGGGATTTAATCCTAGAGGACTGATTGATATCACACCCTTCACTGGAGGAGAATTTCACAATCTAAGCATCTCCAGAGGACACAGACAACAGACAGAGGGACGTGGTCTCGTTGGGCACAGAGGATTTCTCCTTGTTCCTTATCTTTATGCTACAATCAAAACCACAACAAGGCACAACCTTCCAGGGGGTTTTAATTGCTCCTGGAAAGGGACTGATACAGTGAAAAGACAGCTTTGTGCAGGCAGCAGGAGGCAGTTTTAGGATCACGTCACTGGGTTTGCTCTGGTGGGTAAGGGCTGGTTTGTTCAGTCAGCACAAACCCCACTGCAGGCTCTGGAAGGGCAACAGGAACCCGGAGCCACAGACCAACACCAGGAATGGATCCATACATTCAGGGCCCTCACCTTCAGCTACACTGTCTGAGAAGTGTGAGATAGGAACGAGTTTCATTTTCAAAGACGAGGATTTTCCAAGCTCTCAACACTCCCGGGTCTGTTTTGATGCAGTCGGGGGGGGGGGGTTGAGCTCTTCTCACAGGGAACAAGCGACAGGACAAGAGGAAACAGCCCCAAGCTGTGCCAGGGGAGGTTTAGGTTGGGTATCAGGGGAAATTTCTTCACTGAAAGGGTTGTAAAGCATTGGAACAGACTGCTCAGGGCAGTGGTGGAATCATCATCCCTGGAGGGATTTAAAAGCTGTGTGGATGTGGCACTTGGGGACATGGGTTAGTGGCAGCCTTGGCAGTGCTGGGTTCCCTGTGGGTCTGTGACAGCCCAAGAGCTGTCACACAGGAAACTCAAACTCCTCATTCAGTGCATCACAATAAGAGAGAGGGGAGAAAATCCCCTCAATTTTCACTGGTGCACAAGCCTGGGGTGCTCAGCACTGGCTAAAAATGACACCACGTTATCAAACTCATTCCAACTGCTGCGAGAAGCAAAGAACAAACAAGGGCAACCTTTAATCCTGGTGTCCTTTGGGAATTAGATTTGTGAGCTCATCCTGTTTGTGTCAGATTTCTGGAAGGGGTCAAAACAATCAAGAGATTCAAACAAAGTCTGAAGTGTCCATCATCCTCAGTGACAAACATCGAGTCCCAGAGAGGAGAAAGTGTTTTCCAACAACACAAAAACTGCCCTGTGAATTTAATCCTTACTAAGCAGGGGAGAAAAGAGGAGAGAAAGACAAGTTGTAACACCCCAATCACATGGAAAACTTCCAATGGGAGCTCCAAACTTCTCAGACCCACAAGAGAAGGCACAGAGTGGACTCTGGGACAAAAAACATCCCTAATTCAAATACTGAGCAATGGATTGAAGAACAACACGGAAGATGTTGGAGCAAGAACACAATTCTGGGATGATTTAGAATAGAAATTAGAGATAAGAGTTGCTGTCTGTGTTGTCTCAACAAGTGGAGAGGGTTGAAGGGTCTGGGCTGATCTGAGGCTGTGCTGCAGGAGTGAGGCAGGTTGTGCATGGCCACAACCACTCACTTCCCCCACTCATCTCTCACAGTTTAATAAAACTGCTTTGCAATGACCCAGCACAAAGGGCCATAAAGGCTCATTCTAAGCCAAGAGAAGGTCGTGTGTCACAATAACACGTGTCACTGAAGGCACAAGGATTTCACTGGCTACACCCACTCAAACCACCCTTAAACTCACCACCTGTAATCAAGGGAAGGATCTTGCACATTCAAAAGCAGACAAGGGGCAACTGCTTCCCCCAGAGGACACTGAGGCATTAAGCAAATCTCCCTTTAGGTCTGTGGTGCCGTGGGTTTTGACAGAGCAATGAAGATGGGTGTGATGACAGCAGCTTCCAAAGCCACAGCACCCAGGTTTTTCAAGCTCACTCACAGGAAAATACCACTCTTACAACCACTGCAGTGATTTATGTTGCAAAAACAAGCATGGAAATGTTCACCCATGCCAGATTTGAGGTTCCTGGGAGGACATGTTAAGATACAAGAAGATAAGACTGTGTTCAGAGCTATTCCTTGGGTAGGGCTGCCAAGCCCTTCCACACCTCATGAACAAAGGCACTGTTCAGTATTTTTTCTGCCTCTTCTGTATCTTCTTGTATTTATTACAAAGCCCCAGAACCCAGAAAGAAACCCAACACCCCTCAGAAGCTCATTGTTCCACGTTCACAGGCCTGACACACATCCACCGTCTGCCTCCCGGGATCAGAGGATCCAACAAATGGGAAGCACATTAACACCGAGCCGGGGCCATTTGGCGAGCGCTGACAGCGCCAGGATCCCAGCCCCTGGAATTCAAACCCCGAGCTCTTTTCTCCGAGCTGCAGCTGCCAAGAGATCACATTTGTGACTGATCTCAGTTGCCTGCGTGGTCAAAGCTCTGTTTATTGCTCCCCACAGGCTGAGGAACCTGGAAGCAGCAAACGCAGCGTGTGGTGCCCGCGGCCACCTGGCAAAGGCTTGGAAAGGGACCCGGAGTGTCTTGTCACAGATGAGGATCCCCCAGGGCTGCCAGGGAGCGGATATTTCCTGCCTGAGCCATGGGATCACTGCTTCACCTGCAGCTCTCTGCTCTCTGCAGCTCCCAGCACTCGTCAGACGCTTCTGCTCTTTCACTGTGCTCATCCCTCGGACCAGGAGGGAATGTTTTCCCTTGTCTGAACAGATTTAGTCAAGAATGTGCCAAGGAAGAACTGCACCACAGTGATACTGGAGGGGGGGAGTGCTGACTATATTTATCAGCAGAGAATTTGCAAGTCAGAGCAGAAATCCACTTGTGTGTTGTTTTTTTTTTTTTTAACTGAAAATCAAGCAACAAAAATACAGTTTGATGGAGGAACTGAATTTTGGCATTTTCTAACAGATTTGATAACCTGTCTTTGCTACCTACCACAAAAGGATAAACTAAACCCAAAACACTTATAACTGCTGTTCCCTGTGTCACTGGTACAATTCATACAATAGGTTTGGAGCACACCTTGATCAACAGGAACAGCACTGCCCTGATAATCTGTGCAGGGTTACTGCTTTCAGCCTGACTGGAAGGGGACAAGGGTGCAGGAAGGGTTCCCAGCTCCACATGGCTCAGAGAGCTCCCAAGACACAGCCCTGCCCTCTCCTCCCAGCATTACATCAGCAGAGCTGCTCCCTGGGAAGATCCAACCCCTTCTGGAACAGTTATGCTGAAACAACGCCAACATTTTACTAAAAGCACAAGCAAACACGAAGGGAGGTATTACTGAACAGGAAAAGGAATCACAGAAGGCATTTCTTTAGGACCAAAGGCTGCAGGGAAAGCTGCTGCCACCACAAGGACCTGCCCCTGAAGGGATGTCCCTTCTCCAAACACACCCACCTGCTGCTCCTGTTTCCTGAGCACTGCAGACAACCCCAGGCCCAGCACCACCCACCTTCCAACTCAACTTGCACTGAACATTTCCATCATACTCCAGTGCTGAATGAGCTGCCTCAGTCCCTGAGGGACAAGCTATCCCAGAGGTTCTAAGGCCCAGTTCCAGTTCTACACTAAACCCCCACGTTACCTGAGTTATTTGATTCACAACAGAAACACTGAAGAGCAGCCCAGCCATGACAAAACCTTTTTTATCTGTTGCCATTGCAAAATACTAGATTGTGACTCACCTCTCAGAAATACCACAAAAGATCAGGATAATCCCAGTCTTGGGAACACTGTGGGAATGTGAATTAAATCAATGCTTTTAAATGCATCAAATTAATACAGGACACAGTTTTTGCTATAGGGAAACTTTAACTGCTTCCTGTAGAGGTGCTGGAGCTGTTTTTAAAGGGTCGAGGCTGCAGTGAGGCAAGAACATTTCCTTAAGAGAGAACTTTAAAGAGGCAAATCTACAAAAGTGTGTTGAACAATTACAGTTATTAAAACTGGCTTAGGACGAGCTGGACCTGGACTCCAAAGCTGGGCAATCCTTCCTCTGAGTCCCTTCCACGTGGCCAGTAAACATCAAACCTTCCCACTGCCCTCTCTGAACTGCCCAAACCCTCCCCAACCCCTGCTATGACCAAGGAAACAGCAGGGTAACCTATTCAGCTTCCCCACATCAAATTAAATGAGATTAAACTACTGGTTTTAGTCTTCCAGACATATCTCTAAAATACTATTGCCTCATATCAAACACACAAGTCCAAAAGAAAAAAAAAAAAATCCAGAAGTTTTCAGCACAATTATTTTTTTTTAAACAAGACTTGTCAAAAAAAATTGACGGGGAAAAGCTGAAGAGCTTACAAAAATATTTTCAACTGTGTGATTAAAATTATACCACTTCTGCACGTCAGTCTCATGGCTTTTCATAATACTCCTTTAACATATTGGGGAAATACTCATTCCAAGAGAAATCATTAGAGTATTTGAATTCAGATTTCACTCAGCCCTCTCATTCCCCTTCTGACTTATGTAACTCCTGATTTATTCACAATCCTCGGGCTCATTTAGCACAGGACTTCACACGAAGGTCAGCCAGTGTTTTTAACCACATCTCTTCTAGTTTCATTTTACCAGCAGAGCACAAAATTCTAGATTATCAACTCCACGTGTTCCCCCAAAGATAAAACAGGCTACAGTCACCATTTTCTCACTTGTCACAGCACAACCATCACATGTCTCTATGGAAAAGTGGCTCCCCAAGCCACACTTCCCAAAATAAAAAAGATCCCTGTCAACTGGCAACCCCCTCTTCTGCTTTTTCACATTCAGTACCCGTTAGCAAGTTGAAGCACCATTTCCAAATATAACACAAGTTGTTTGTGGGGAAAAACAACATGAAAAACATCAGGAGAAGAGATGAGCAGAGGAATGACTCTGCTGAATTCGTTATGAGCGTGTCTGAACCCGGATCCAGCACTGCTGTGGTCACAGTTGACAGCACTCCCCTGCCTGATGCTCCACTCAGCACATCTCCAATTAAATAAAAGATGCAGATGTTTCTTTCTTCCCCAAGTGGCTCAGCTCTTCTCCTTAACAAGAGTTACACCACAAGGCAGCTGCTCCAGTGGGTACAGAACAATTCTGCTTCTGGAATTTTGCTGAGAATGAGCCACTTTGTACCACAACAGCACATTTTTACCACCACCAATTGGTAAGTGTGAATTTTAGGCTGTTCCAGATCCCACCCAGAGGCAGCTCAGCACCCTCACCACAGGATTCCATCCACAGTGGGAAGCTGGGGTGAAGGAAGCTCATTCCAGGGGGCAGTCCTGCAGCGGGAATTTCTTGTTGGACAACACCACAACAGCCTGACTACAGGAAACAAACATTTCTGACTGGCAAGTGTAACGTGGGATTAACTTTGGGATTCACAGAACTAAAGAGGGAGCCCCAGTTCAGATGAACATCTAGAACCAAAAGTGACATAACAAAAACCAGAAAACTCATCCACTTCCCTTCTAATTAAAGTGCATGGACAAAAGATGAATGCAATATGAATTGCATTTATGTAATCTCAGAAGTTTTGAGGGTCTGATGCAAGGGCTCCACATCCACAGCTCAGGGCTTCTTGAAGGGGTTCTGATTCTGCTGCACCTCCTCACTACAGGCTATTTCAGATTCAAGGCTCAAGCACAGCATGAACCAAGAAGAATTAACAGCATAAACACTCCTACATCTCTTTAGAAATCTCTTCTGGTCTTTTCTCAGCAAGGCAGTGTGGAAGAGGGGAAGAACTTTTGTTCTGCTCCCCCATTCTCAGCACACATCAAGTGACTTTGCTCTTCGAACTCCAAGAATAAGATTAAAACTGGATGCAAATGTTTCCTTCCTGACATTTTGTATTTGGATTTTTGGGACAAGTCATGCAAAAAGGTCAGTGGATAATGAAATAAATGCTCCCAACACGATCCTCATCAGTGCCACAGGCTCTGGCTGCTCAGAACTCAGGGAGAAAAGCTGGAGCAGCAGCACCTCTCCATATCCTCTGCCTGCCCAGGACATGGGCTGGAGAAGCTGGATAGGGCACTGCTCCCCTTCCAGAAGGTCAAAGGCATGATGAAATTCCTGCCCATGTTCCAAAGGCTACGTTAGGGAGGTTTCAGCACTGAACTGGGTTTAACTGGATGGGTTATTTTTACTCCTGTGCTCCTGGAGGAGGAGCAGGACAGCCCTCCCAGCCCATCCCCACGACTTGGCTGTAGCTCCCAAACAGTTCACATCACCAGAGCTTCAATAATACGTGAGTAAGAGACGTGGAACAGCTTCAGTGCCGTGAAAGGCACAGTGGGAACATCTAAAGGGGGACAAGTATCAAAGTGCAAATTCCTGCTGGGCCCTTGGGACACGGTGACACCACCATGGGCAGCCCTGGTGTGCTTGTTCCTGGGACATGGTGACACCACCATGGGCAGCCCTGGTGTGCTTGTTCCTGGGACAAGGTGACACCACCGCCCTCCTGCCCCAACTCCAGACCTCCAGTCCCATCATCTGTGTTCAATCCATCACGTCAGTGCCAGCAGCACCTTGGGAACAGGCCCCTGGGCTGTGCTTTGGGATCCACCTGTGGCTGGGATAAGGCTTTACCTTGGTTCAAGTCTGTGTTTCCACACTGGTGACACACGGAGCAACAGGGCACCCAAAAGAGAAAACACACCCAGTTACATCCCAGGAGCCAGAGGCCAAGAGGTGACAGCTACAACCCCATCCTGAGGTTTGGCCCCAGCAGGGACATGACAGGACTGCAGTGCCATGCATTAACCAGAGGAATTTCAGGGAAACCCTGTTAGAGGAAGCCAGAAGCATTAACCACCAACACAGTCCTGCCTGAGAGGTTACAGAGCCTCAGTCCAGGGGATTAACGTGCATTCCCAGAGTTTGTTACCTCTCCACAGTCCTCCAACTGCACAGACACACCCATCTCTAATGGGTTCACTCAGGGAATTCCAATTACAAGCCTCCAGGTCTTCAGACTACAGGTATGGGAACATGGGTCAGTTACTCTGAGCTTCAAACACTTCCAGAGGTTTCTACAGAGACGGGATTCAGTGTCACAGGAAGAATTTAGGGTCGAGACAGCAAGAGGACAAGGTGTTCTGGTTCAAACAGCACTACAGTGTCCCAAGGAGATTGGCTAAATCCCTGACAAACATGCTGGGAACAGAAGTAAGTGAAACCCGTGACATCCCTGTGGAGAAACCAGGAGTGAGCCTCTCCCATCCACGAGAACCTCTGCCACCACCTCCCATCTTCAGGGGGCCCTTTACTCGCCTTCTAACGGCTTCTGACCCCTGAGAGCACACACAGCTCATCAAACTACCTCCAATCTTTAATTCTTTCAATCCCAAAGCACCCAGCCAGCAGAGCATCATCCCAGTTTGGGAGCTGCACTGCTCTGTTAGCGCGTGGGAAGTTAATCCTCCTCCCTCCACGGTAACTCTCACACCACACACACACCCACACCACGTCTAACCTGCACCAGCAAGCGAGGCAGCAGCTTCCACTTCCACACTGCTGAATGTGAAACTTAACAGTGCAACTGTTTGGACATATTAATGATGGAAAGAAAATCTAATCTAGGAACAAAAAGCAGAGATCATTTCGTTACAGACCAAGGTGTCGAAGGTTTCAGACACAGGAGACTGGACTTACCCTGCAGTGACTTTCCCAATCCCTGGCCCAGCTTCCAGCCATGTTTCTGGAGTAAGCGGTGTCCAATATTATCCTGACAGACAGAACAGAGAAAACAAACCAAAAATATTCCAATAATATATTCTTCGCTCCCCGCTGACATTTAAACATGTGATGAGCAAGAGATCTTTCTACATATATATGCATGCAAAAAAAATGCTACTGAAAAGGCAATAGATGCCCAATAAAAGGGAAAGACAAATGTCAAAAATTGCTGGCTAGAATTTTTCCAGGGGGATGGGTATCAGGGACGGTCACTTTCTGATGGTGTGCTGGGCAACTTTTGTGCATCACATTTAAAATAAATAAAAAAATAATAGTAATAATAATAATAAAAAAAAAAGGCAATGTGGGAGAAAATAAAGTGTACCAATAAAAATTGACAGTAAAAAGCATAAAATCAAGCTATTTATACAATCATATCCATCACCTAGACAGCACCACTTAAGATTTTTTTGGTAAAGAAAATCTACAATGTGTTTAGTCATTTTGTTTGTGTGTCAGGCTTTTATAATACTGAGTAAGTTGTAAGTGCAAGACTGCCCCACCACTAGAAACCAAAACACAATCAGAGCAAAATCCAGGCTAGACTTGATTGGGTTTTTTTTATATATGTGTATATATATATATATAAACTAGCATGCAGCCAATATTAAACTGAAAAAACAGTGAGGTTAGTAAAACAAAAAAATAAAATCAATTAAATAAAATGAGCTCAAGCACAGACTGGGTGATGCATTTCACATGTAAACTAACAAAAATACTAAGATGTTAGAATGAAACAGGCCTAGCAATAAGTTAACAGCAAGGAACCATTAGTGCATGTAGGGGAAACAATAAGCATAATGTCTCATCTTCCTAAACAAAAAAGCTATTTTGGAATAAGTGGAAAAGTACTGACGCAGCAATTAAGTGTCAGCTTTTGGAAATCGGGCTGAGCGAGGCTCAGGGTGGAAACTGTTGGGTTTTTCTGCAAGGTTTGTGCCCCCAGACAAAGACCAGAGCACTCAGGGCACCCTCCAACCATCTGAGCTGACAGCTCTGCCCTTGCTGACCAGTTTACCCAGTTAGAAGCAGTGACCAACTGCCAACTCAGCAAAGGAGGACTCTGGGCTGGGACCACGTTCACCTCCTAACCATCAAAAATAAAAATAAAAATAAAATAGGCACTTGGTGGTTATTAATTCTCATAAGGCAAACAACTTGAGATATACAGAAATATCCTGACTTATAACAGGATCCATAACACTGAGGGTACATGGAACCTTAAAAAAGAATTTTTTATATATATATATATGTATGCTGAAGGTTTCTTTAATTAAATAACCAAGTCATCAACAGAAACCAGAGTACCAGTGGTTTTGTCACTCCACAGGGTTTGCAGAACTTTGGTGAATCAGCTTGAAAGGCACAACCTTTCTAAAGATATTGGCTGCATGGATATATTTTTCCTCAAAAAGATGCTATCAAGCATAAATTTTGGAATTTTTCCTGATGTCCCAGTAAAGCCCTGTCTGTCTGCATTTCTCAAGGAATAAGTGCATGTCTTTCCCATAGTACTGGCTCTCCCCCAGGACATAATTAGGGCCCCGTGGGGAAAAAAAAATTTGAACCAGGACAAGTAAAGGAATGTCTTGGGATAAAAGCAATAAACCAAGATGGATCCCCACCACAAACACCACGGAGAGGACTGGGACTGTCTGTCTGTTGGGAAGAGGAGGAAAACTTACCTGCAGGCACAGAGTGCCCAGGCCTGGAGCTCGAGGGGCTGGGATAAGGCACTAATTGTCCTACCCTGACAAAGGATCTTTGAATCCCTCTGTGCTGACAAAAATGGCTGCGTTTCCCCAAAAACCAAAAAAAAAAAAACCAACAACAAAAAACCAAACCAAAGAAAAAAATAAATAAATCCAAAGGACAAGGAGTACTTTGCATCTTGGCCAAGTGGAGATGAGACATTGTGCTGACTGTGTGTGTTATGAATGCACTAAAATAAAGACAGATGAAGCAGAACGCTATTCCAAAAGCAGTGCAAGTGGAGTGAAAGCATTTCCATACGAACCTGGCTTTAAAAACTGGGCTGTCAAAAGAACAGTTAAATGTAACACAAAGTAAGAAACTGTCCAATCACTAATGGTAGTTTTTTTTTTTTTCTTTTGCTTTGTTTTCAATTCACTGCTTGCAAGTAATGTATTTATTAAAGAAGAGTGAAAGCATAAAATAAATTCAACAAGTCAAGACCAGCTGGGAGATTCAAGAGCGGTGTGTTGTGACTGACACAGTGAAGGGGGAAACAAATGTTAAAGGGAAAAAAGAAAAATTTAGAAGGGTTATACACATTAGCACCACTTTTACAGAACCACTCAAGAGGATGGTCGCGAGTTGTTTGACATAAATTGGAATTATGCCTGGACATCGTCCTGTCTCAGTTCCCAGGAAGGGGGTGGTTTTCCCAGCCCAATTTTTTTCCATTTGTTTGTTTACACAGTGGAGCTAATTTTAAATCCTGCTGAATTGAAATGGAGCATCTTCTGTTTCGCTGAATAGGGAGGAGAACTCCGGTAATTTAATATTAATATTTGAGCTGGGACCTGGTCATTAGTCTGCTCATTTCCAGCCACGTTCAGTCTCCTCCCTCCTTTTCCAATGGCTCTGCCGGCCCTCTGACAGAGGCAGACTGACAGAACTGCTCTTCAGTGCAAATGCTGCTCTAAAAATGAAATGACTGAAGGCCAGGCTTGCTGGGCTCCCACGTGGGGCCAGTCTGCAGAGCCTGGGGAGTAGCCCAGGGACCAAAATTTGACATGGAGCAGCGAATGCTGCCACAGCCAGCAGCTTTTTTCATTTAAATTGCATTTTTAAGTGACAGTTCTGTAAAAGTACAGCCTCTTTCACATAGAAAAGATGGTTTTTTTCACAGAAAACCTCCTGTCCGTGTCAAAGGCTGTCATTCCTTTTGAACAGACCATCCTCAGCTGCAGCAGTTTTCCTACAGAAGAGCTGCACTGAGGCACAGAAATGCCACAGCCGAGGAGGGCTGGCACGAGTCTCCTCACTCTCTTCCTCTGCCATCCTGGAGCTCCCTGTGTTACAGCCACAATAAAATTTACTGAGGCAGCCAAAACAGGTGTCCCAATAGGTGTTTGAGTGAGCAAGGGGGCTCTCCTGTACCACCCAAGGGGGTGGGCACCCAGCCGTGGGGGCTGTGGGTGCTCCGTGCAGGCAGAGCAGCTCTGGGTGGAACAACTCACACCCCCCAGCATTATCTCACCCCTCTGGAGCTGATCACCAGTGATCATTTCTATTCACAGATGGAGAACTTGGCATTAATGACAGAGCATAACTTTTCCAAAGGGTATAGGAAATGCAAGGTCTTGACTGCACGAAACCCTCATGGAGCTAGGGAAAAACCTCATCCCAAGTGAGAGGCTCCACCAGCTCAAACTGGGCTCCTCAGTTCCCCATCCTGTGCCCTCACAAGATGCCCTTGGCTGCTTTCCACAGGGATCAGTGATTCCTAAGTGGGATATCCCCAGCAGAAATTTCTGACAAAGGTTCTGGCCAACAGGAAAAGAAATTGCTTCAAATTCAAACATCTGGAGGAGAACGCAAAGGTTTTGGTGACGCCTGTGGGGTGATGCTGAGTTATGGATAAACCACAGCACTCGTTTTGCCTGACAGGTTTTCCATGAGATCCCCAGGGACTGTATCCCCACTGCCCACCCCGGCACGGGCAGGAACCATTCGTCTCTTGAGTGGATTGTAAGCTGTGCTCACTGTGTATGGAGGAATCTATAAGCAAGGATCGGATGCTACTGGGTGAACCCATGCAAACAAGAGGTTGAAAAGATTCCCAAAACAAAACCTAGAGCTCACTACAGATGACACAATGAAGACCAGAGAGAAAAGCCAAATAGTAATGCTACACCATTCAGCTTCCAGAAGCACATTATTTATAGCGCTGTCCACATATGGCTGCTGCTAAATGTCAAATCAGCAGCCTCATCAAATGACACTTTGGAACTAGTGGAGTCCACAGATCCGTACAGATTTCCAGTGCGACACAGCCCGGCCCCGGCTCGGCCAGGCTCCAGCAGCCCGTGGTGCCAGACACCACCGACTGCAGCCTGGGACGTGGGGAGCTCAGGGACCTCCTCTGTGCCCCAGCAGCATTAGAGAGAGGGGAAAGGACATTTGTTAGTCAGGACAAGGACAAACTAACAAGCTCCAGGGTGAGTGGGGGGTTCCCAGCGTGGCCTCCAACCTGCAGCGGTGCCGGCGGGGGTGGAGCCCTGACACTGCCTGCACGGGGACGGGGCTGCTCCGGGGGGCTCTAGGGGGGTCTAGTGCTGCCTCCTACTCCATCTGCACTGCTGGGACGAGGCAAACCAGGAATTCACAGCCAAGAGATTCGATAAACAAGCAGAGATAAGGAATTAACCTGAAGAAAATCTGGATTCTGTCCAAGCTGCAATACTTTGTGACTTCCCGTTCGGGTACCTGAACTCAGTGCACTCAAAATACTTCAGAACAAACACATGCAGCTTCTGGGATCTAAAAAAAGGGTGAAGTGCTCTGATTTTTCAAGGACATCAGACAGCAGTGGTTGCACTGACGTGAACAGCCAGTGTAAGTGCAGCATCTTTCAAACCACAACAAGAAAAAACGTTACTTGTGGGGGGAAAAAAAAAATTATCAGTATTTGCAGCTCTGAAGAGTCCATTGATATGAAATATTTTCTTCAATTTAGTAATGGAAAATAGCTGGCACTCGTTCAGGTCCATCCCTAGCTCCTGGCAGCTCTGTTTTCCATAAATGTACTCTGGTCAGAGTCGCATGTTTCAGTCCAGACATCTTTGGCCTAAACTCGCTGTACACAGCAGGATTTCCACAGGAACAAAAACACCAGTAGGCTAATTGAGGACACGTTTCAACATTGTAATGATCTGTAGACTCCCCAAACCTATTTTTCCAGCCACCTTTGAGTTGCATGCTGTAGCAGTACAGTCAGCACCTCTCAACAGATAATGCTGCAGAGATGGATCTCACGTCAGCTGGGAATGTCGCTCGGACACGGCACGGGAAACCCTCCACCCCAGGATCTCCAAGCACAGCCACCCGTGGGCTTTGGAGCATTTCCACGTCACTAACATGTGGGAAGCTGCATTTCAGAGAATATATTTAATCCACCCTTCAGTCTGTAGAATAACCTTAACCTTCTGACTGGGGAGTGCTTTGATCTGCCGTGGCTGTAAACACAGGATGGTTCACCGTCCAAACTGTTTCCACACTGTGAAGCAGAGGCTCACTCATGACTCTGAGCAGATTCCTTGGAAAAGGCCAGTTGGATTGCTAACAGAGAATCGGTAAACAATTATAAACCAGTTTGTTAATACTGAAATATTGTTGAAATAATATTTAGTTGTGTGGTAGTTTCAAAATATAGACTCGCTCTTACTCCCTCCCTCTCAATTTCAGCTCTGGGTGAGCAAACAGCTTAAAATACAAGGAGGAAAAAAAATTATAAAAAAGCAGAATGAACATCCCTTTCCTGGTGAAAAATCTTGCAGAAGTGCCCCACTGAACCCTGTCAAGAAAACTGCTCCTTCTGTTAACGTGTGTAATCTGCCAATTCAAAAAGCACATTGGTCATTAACAGTGTGGAAGGAAAAATCACCTCCACAGGTGCCAGGAAACTTGGACACTCCCCAGATGGAGAGTTTCTTTTAAGAACCAACAATGTATTCTGCAAAGACCACATGAGGATGAACTCCAAAAGTGACCAGGTTGTTCCTGACACTGGGCTTGTCCATGAGGCCAAAAAAACACCCCATGCAGCAACCACAGCTTTGAAATCCTGGGACAAGGACACTGGCACAGTTGCCCAGGGCAGGGTGGAGTCGCCATCCCTGGAAGTGTTCAAAAAACGCCTGGATGTGGCATTTGGGGACATGGGTTGGTGGTGGCCTTGGCAGTGCTGGGGGAATGGTTGGACTCAATGATCTTAGAGGGCTTTCCCAATCTTAATGACTCTGTGATTCTCTTATTGCAGACAAAAGAAGAGTGAAACAAACTGTATTTTGAAGAAAAATTTGAGGTTTTAACTCCTCCTCCTCCCAAAACAAGACATTCTCTTGTACTCTTTACCCAACTGTTTTCAAATATAACCATTAGGCTGAACTGTACCTACCAAAAAGTTGTAAAGATTAATAATGTCCTGACATTTGGATGGTGAGAGAGATATATATGAATAAAATATTACAGCCATAATTTAATTTAATTTTGCTGCTGCAGTTCAACATTAATCAAACTGCACAAAGCATTACTCCTACAGATGCTGTGAGGTGCACTGTGAGCCCACATGCCCTCACTGCTGGGCTCAGGGTACCTGCTCGTGGTTTAGGCATCATTCCCTTGGGAACACCAGAGATGTGATCTGTGACCCCTTCTATTCCCCTCTTTGGGAAAACACTTTTGGAAATCAGATAACCAGTCTAGTCTGCAAGCAGCATTTGAATGTTTTGAAATTCTAATTTCCAACGTGGCCCAGAGTAGGCTACCAACAAGTACTTCCCATTACATTTACATCAGGAATCCAGCTTGGCATTTTAATTAAAATCACCAGGTAAGATTGAAGCATTCAGGGGAGCTTTGGGTAGGAATTCCCATCTCTGCAGCATTATCTCATGCGTCATCAATTACTGCCATGCCTAAATCTAGCATCATGCCAGCACATTAAGACAGTAGGTACTATATGCAGTGTTCACTGGACCAGAAGAACAGAAATAAGAAGGGGGAAAGGAAACCCTAGAGAAGAAATTAAAAAAGGCAGACCGTGCAATACAAACCAGATCATGGCTGCTTAGCTAATATGGGCCAACTGCTGCGGAAGAAAAACGTCGAACACCCCAAGTTGTGTAAATTTTTTTGGTAAACATCTAAACACGCACACAAACACACACAACACCAACCTACACACCGACGAGAAAGAGAGACTGAGCTTCTGCTAACACTTAGTGCCTCCTGAGTGCTGACTACGGGGGAGAAACTTTCATAACGGATCGGGGGAAAGAAACACTTGACAAGGTAATTCCTTAACAAAAATCTGGGCTTAATCAGAACGCCACTGAGTGTCCCTGGATTAGTCACTACGAGTTTTCTTGTTTCTGCAAGAAACTGAAACTAAAACTCAAGTGTGCCAAACTTGGGTCCATTTTAGGCTGAACGAGCTCAGTTTAGGCTGAACAAGCTACTGTGCCTAAAACCAGCAGAAGGGGCTTTGCAAAGAGCAAAAGAGTCAAAAAGCTCCTTTTTTTTTTTAGCTCCAAAAAGCTTAAAAAGGTAAAACTAAATAAAACTTAATTTTTCCCCGTCTTATGGGGGAAAATATATTCCACACCTAATTAAAGGTAAAGCAACTTTACAGAAAGGCTCAGGGCAGTTTCAGCTCTGTGGGGAAGGACTGCTGGACTAACACTGATCCCTCTCTCCACGCTCCAGGTGTCGTTCTAACACTTTTACACACCAGTAGTTTTCCAAAAATATAAACTAAAAAGGAGCAAAATACATTTAACTACACTATCCCATCAGGTTTGCATAGGAATTAAACTGATTCTTCAAAGAAAAGTATAAAAACTTAAAATAAATACCTATGAATGAATGTATTATTTTAATTAAGTCCTGAAATATCACGTCGAGCTCGAATTTAAACTCACCTATGGTTTTAGAACTAAGTCAAGATTAAATCCCAGGCCCACTTAAGCTCAGCATGCAATTTACCACCAAAAATTAACCCTGACTGCCACCAAGGTGCCCACTCCTCTGAGATTTGACTGCATTCACATCAAGTACCATCCGATCACGGCCCAATTCCGGGTGGGATGGGGGTGCTGATAAGTGGGGGGGTCTTACCGATTCGATAGGCTTGTCTAGAGATGCCTGTTCTATCTCCAGGTGCCCCTCTTCATACTGATCAAAGTGATTGCCCTGCAAGAGAAAACAAGGGTCAGCTCCCACAGCACAGCACACACTGCCAACACTTCCGTTTTGGGAGTCAGGTTTGGCTACAGTGACATATTTTATATAATTCTGCTAAAAAATAAACTTGTTAAACCCGAGCTCAACTCAGTGTATCAGCTATAAGGACAAAAAAAAAAACCCTAAAAAATAAGTCAACTTGATGATAATCATAAATTGTAGAAGTTGGCAAAACATCATACATTTACACTGACAATACTTCTGGGTTTTTTTACTTAAGAAAGTCTGTGAAAACACTGAGCACAAGCAGCAGTGCCAGCCTGGAAACCACACCGGACAAGAGGCAGCAGGAATTGACCCTCCCACCACTACAAAGGGCTTTTGCAAGGCTTTCCCGGCAGCAGGAAATCCAAACTGCTCCAGGGATACATGAGATTTCACACACCTTAAATCAACTAAACCTCACAGTGGTACCAAAGGAAACCTGTCCCTGTGCCCACAGTGCTTGTCCATGGTTTGGAACAGCCCTTCCCACAAATTTAGGTGGCTGCACAGTGATCTGGCAGTGATCTGTCCATGGGAGTGATCCCCCAACACAGTTTTGACCTCAAACAACCCCCTCCCCCACCAGCTGACCACCAACCCCCAAATGGCAAAACTGGATCTTCCCACTTTTTTGGCTGGATAATGAGCATACAGGATTCCTGAGCTGGGAAGGCAACGGCAGCCCTGTCCTCCAGGATGACTGATGGTGCTGGAACACACCAGGGAAGGGCCATTTCAGGAAAAACAAACATCTCCACTGCAGCTCTGCCATAGCTTTCGAGGTTTCTGAAGCCTCAAATTCCTGAGATTGCAAACAGGGTGAACCATTTCTGGCTGTTCAACAGGTCCATGATGTAACAAATCCACATGAGCACAGACCTGGAAAGGGAAAACTCGGACTTCCTAGCTATAAACCCAGAAGGAAAGAGGAGAGATTCCTGCAGCTGGGATGGGCCCAAAAGCCACTGAAGGGGGTTGTTTCAGCAGGCTCGCCCACATTCCCAGGCTCTGCTCAGCATCACAGGAACCCCAGGAGGTGCCAATCCTTGGCTGTCACCCTCCACTCCTCCCCCAGGCCCCCCAGTGCCACTGGAGCCTCCAGCTGCTCTGTGCACTCCAAAACCCTGGCAGGTTTTATTTGCATCCCAGCTCCACAATCACTTGGAGGAGGAACACACACACCACT
The DNA here is from genome assembly GCF_001604755.1 of Lepidothrix coronata. NCBI lineage: Eukaryota > Metazoa > Chordata > Aves > Passeriformes > Pipridae > Lepidothrix > Lepidothrix coronata. The sequence goes on from NW_016690576.1 coordinate 123,502, forward strand.
GCCAAGAGAAACATGCTGTCACCCTCCTCCTTTCTACCAGCACTAACTTTTCCTTCTGCAGGAATTTTAATGGAAGCCGGCACGTCAAAGAGCAAACTGCCGTTAACGGACCGACGGCTGGAATATCACAAGCCTCCCAAAATCCTCTGGAAGGAGTGTTTGCATCCAGCAATGCAAATCTGCAAGAGACCATCCTGACTGAAACCTGGTGCCAAGAGAACATGCTTTGATGCTGGTGCCCCAACTTCCAGCCCATCCATCATCTGGAGTCCCCGGTGGTAATTCATCCCGGCCACGCTCTGCTCCCAGGCGGCATCTTTCCCACGGCCTCTCCAGAGCAAATTTGGGGCTTAATCTGCAGGCAGAAATCCACTCCCAGCTTGCCTTTTTTTTTTTGTTGTTTTGGACAGCCTTCAAGGAACAAGCTGAAGGCAAACTTACCATGCACGAGCAGTCGCTGGGCTGCTTTAAAAAGCCAAAACCCCCCGGGGTGTGGATGGACAGACTGTGCGTGGCAGTGCTGAGGAGCCCGGGAGCCCAGCACGGAGCAGACACCACAAAACCTGCCCCAATGGCCCAGGGACACGGCCCAGACTCCCAAAAACCAGCGCCCAAGAGAACAAGAGCAGCCAGGAGTGCACATGCTGCTTACACTGGCAACAACACACAGCTAAACTTCATGTATTTAAAAATTAAACCCATGTAACATTAATTAACACTTGAAACCCTCTCAGCACAAAGCAGACACCTCCTTTCACTCGCTGCCTGCAGGTAGCTCAGAACACGTCACTAAATTACCTGGAACAAGTGAAATATTCCTGCCCACTCCCTGGCTCCTGCAGAGCACTGCCTGCCAAGACACTGAGAGCTGTTTTCACCAAGGCAAGGGTCAACCCCAGTTCGAGAGCAGCAGGTCTGGCTGCTCTGAGGCTTCACTACTCGCTTTCTCAGTGCTTAAAACAACATCTCCTCCCAGCAACTGTGCAAAAGGCTGAGCACTCCCTGTGCTCAGGGAAATGAGAGAGCAAATAAACCATTCTCCCCAAGCTCTGGTGATCCCACCACTACCCACTCCATATATGTTGGGGGTTATTTTAGATATTTGTATTTTTGGAGAGTTTAGTATCTACTTGTTCCTGGTAACAAGTAGGGATGGGTTGCTTGTTTTTACAAAGAGCAGCAACACTAACACCAGAATTTTCCATAGAGGCAGGTGCTGCCTGTCTCCTGGAATTCATGGGCACACAAATGCCAGCAAGCACAGGGGACAGGCCCCATGGGAATGCTGACAACCTGCTCCTGTGCCTGTTCCAGGCTTGGCAATTCCAGGCTTCAGGATAACAAAGTGTCCAAAATGAGCTGAAATCAGTAGTCATCGCAGAGACTGCTCTTTATTTATCAGTACTTAAAATAAATGATAAAGGAATTTTTTCTTTCCACCATTAAGTGACTCATCCTGGAAAAAGGCAAGTGGACAATCCAATGGTCACAGTGGGGTTGGATTTTTGGGGGTGTTCAGGCTGGGGGTGCCCTGTGAGGGAGGAGTGAAAAAAGGGTTCTATGGCCACAACAAACAGCTCGTTAAGGCAACACTCTCTGCCACTGTGGGGATCCCAGGCCTTCTGGAGCTGGGACTTGGGGGGCTGGAGGCAGCACAGTCTGTCCCTTTGCCTCCTCGTCCCTGGAGCTGGCTAAGGAGCAAGTTGGGGGGAATTCCATCTGTTTTCCCTCTTTTGCAATCCTTCAGCCTGGCACATCGAATGGATCCATGTAACAGTTCTGTTTTGCTGTACCTTCAGACAATGAATCAGAGGAAGACAAAATACTTTAACATTTAAATCCAACAATTAATTAAGCTCTAAACGCTGAATGTTGAGAATAAACTACATTTCTGGCAAACACGAACCACAAGCACAGATCACATTTCAGTATGATTTTGATCTGTGTCTTTTGCAGACTTGAGGGATGATTCCCTCTTCAGAGGAAACCTGTAGGTGAAAAGAAGGATTCAATCCCTATGATGCCCCTCCATTTTACAGCTGCCTGTATCAGGCTCTCTCACTTCTGCTTTGTGAAATAAGATGTGTTGCACTGTCCCCTTCTCACAGACACTCCCTCCATCCACCCCAAAATACCAGAGCAAATTCAATGAGAGGCTTCCACTCCAGCAGCATTTATTGCTCTCACTTTGTGCTACCTCTGCTGGTGCTTCACTACAACCACACTGAAATTCAATATATTTCACTACTTCATGAGGAACAAGGACAAGCCTCCAACATCTAAACACTCCTCACACACCACTTGGCTCCTTGTTGCACTCGTCTCCAGGAGCCAACATATGTTTGTGCCCTGTGATTTTTTGTGTAATATCATCTGAACTTTGGCTCACTACCCACTCTGGTTCCTCAGTCACATGTTCTCTGCTCTCTCCCCCACTTTCCCATTGTTTGATCCTTGCCTGAAGCTCTTGGCCAAACCTTAAGTCCTGGAGCCCTCACACGCTGAACCATTGAGTTATGAACACGGCATTTAAAAAAATCAACCAACAAAAGCTGCCTCCATGCAGGGTTTCAGACCCCCGTCCTCCCTTATTTGGACTGGAAATACTTCAGAGCCCTGGTCCAATAAATGTAATTTTGTCCCAGATTAAACCCAGTGGAGTCACTGCATTTCCTGGGACAATTCATAGCTCAAATTCAAAGCTGCTGCTTTCCCGCTCACAAGATCCCAAATGTTTTAACAGTGAGACCCAGTTGGTACCATTAAAAAAAGAATTTAGGACCTTAATTACACTTTCATCCCAAAATCATTAGTGGCAAGAATTGCTGCCAATAAATGATTCAGTGAAAGTGAAATGAATTGTTGATTTAAGCCCATTTATCAAAGTTTAATATCCCAGAATTCACTCCCTCCCCAACACAAGGCACCTTTCCAGGAAGGTGGGCAAAGACAAAGCACATAAGGACACACAGAAATTACCAGGAGGGGAAACCCTTCCAAAGAATCTTCATGACAACAGTGCAGAAGAAAATCTGCTCCCTCTCACACCCCAAAGGGTGTATCCAAAACCAGAGCAACTGCCTGCATTCCTAAGTCACCTAAAGCATCACCAACACAAAGGGCAAGGAATGATGAGTCACTTCAGCAGCTTCAAGGCCATCAGACCGCCCTGGACATTAATCACTGGACTGCTCCCTGGATCTGCCCGATCACAGAGCACATGAAGATGTCAGCGAGCAGAACACATCCCACACAGTGCTCAATCCTGACAGGAATTAGTGCTTTCCCCAATGAACAGCCCTAAGTTATCCGTGTATTATCCCAAAAGCCTCCAGCCCAGCAGCTGGGCCGGCGCTCAGCGGAGATGGGAACAGGCTCCAAGAAAGGAGCAGGACAGTGGAGATGGGAGTGCAGGGTTTTCCTCTCAGGATGCTTCCCTTCAGCTGTCCTTCAGCCCCACCGGAGCTCAGCCACACCAGCCTGGTGGTTATTAACACCAAAGATGATGCCGTGAGTTACAAAACCCAGCAAAGTCCAGCAGGAAGAGCCCAGAATGGGAAAACCTGTGGAAAGAACCGCCTGCTCCCCAAACCACAGCGCCTTCAAGGGAGGGAAATAAGGAAAGGTTCTGGCATAAACCCCCGTGGCTCTGCCTGGGAGCATTAAACCAGGGATGGCTGGAGTGGGAACAGCCAGAATGCAGCTGCTGAGACGTCACAGCAGAAACAATCTATTTATGTCCCTGCTGGATTTCAGGACGGGCTCAGGAAGGCACTCCAAGGCTGGTTCGCGTGACCAGGACAATAACAATCGAAATAAAGTAATTTTGCAGAAAAGCCTTGACTATACTCACTGGTATTATTCCTTAAATGCGCTGGAAAAGAGCACAGCATGATCGTGATTGCTTAACTGCACTTGAAAAGAGCACAGCGTGCTTCCTTAGATATTCAAAAATTAGTTTTACGCTGGGAGAGTTATCAGAAGAAGACTCGAAAAAATCACATTTATACTGCATTTACTCTAAAAAATGGAATTTTAAAACACAAAAGCAAATCGGCACCACTTCTGCATATCCCATTTATCCATCATTTCAATCAATAAATCTTAAACTCTAAAAATATAAGTCGAGCAATAAAATTTAGGGTTGTTAACCACAAGTCCCACTTGAAAACATTTAACCAAGCCCACTCCCCATTCCCAAAAGCCCTGCAGCCATTAGGCTGTGAACCAGCGGCTGAGACACCAAGAATATCCAAAAAGAGAAATGAGTACCCACAAAAAAGGCTGTTTTCTAGTGTGAATAAAGTCAGGGCAGACTGTGTGAGCTCCAGATCCCGCAATATTTTCCTCCTGGAGCTGGGAAGCACAGCTGACATTTCCTGCAGCCCTCCCGGGATGGGTCAGCACAGATGCAAGGTCTGAGCTCAGGGAACCGAAGCAGCATCTGAGCACAAGTGAGCAAATGCCAAAATCCTCCCTCCCTGCACGCACAGGGCACCTTCCCGAGCAGGGGGGAAAGAGACTCAGGGATTCCAGAAGGAAATATCCTGTTAAACGTACAGTTTTCTTTTCTAAAGGAGAGGGAGCAGTCACAAGACCTTCAGAAGATAAGGCACCTTATCATCCTTTCCCTTTTCCCAAAGCTGGCTCCCAGCACTCCTGCCAACACTGCCCAGCCAGGACAGCCGTGAGAACACTGCCTGTGCACCACCAGTGCCGCGGCCAAGCCAGGCTCAGGGACTGCTCTGCTGGACCTGACTCCTTCCTGAGCAGGAATGTCAGCAAACCATCGACACTCGCCTCGTTTTGTACTCGGTCCTCTTTTTACAAACCTTTCTGGCTGGAGCAGCTGTTTCCAGACCCTCCGGTTTCACTTCCCCACACACCGCCCAAGGGTGAGACAAACCAGCACCTGCAGCTGAGAGGGACACGTGGGACACACAGGAGAATAAAAACCCACTCCAGGCACGGATGAACTGTGAGAGGGAGAAGTGACAAGGTCTGCCAGTGCTCCTCTGATTTTGTTTTTGTGGGGCTCTATCCCTGCCATCACACCGACCTCAGCAGAGAATTTCAGCCAAGAGAGGGGAAAGGGAGGGTGCTAAACCCAAACCCAGCTCACCACGACTGATTAAGTGTTTGTCACACACAGTCAAAATGTAACGGGTTTGTAACATCTCTGCAAGACCCACACGCCCCTACACGCACTGACTACAGATCACAGCAGTAATTCCTGCTGCCCCTTCCAGCTCGGCAGGACCTGATGACTCCATAGGATGGAGGAGCTCCAAAACATAATTGATGCAGACAACCGTGTTGATGTTTAGAAATCCATCCAGAGAATTCAAAAACAACTCCAGGAAAGCGTAGCTTAGATCAGTTCTTGAATATTCATCATGCACCCAGGAGAAAATACATGTTCAAGACCAACATGCTCCTAGAAGGTAGATCCATCCAACCCTGGAAACTTTCTTGGATTAATTTTAAAGGCCACGTGGGTTTTCAAAGCTACAAAAAGCAATACAAAAGCAATTTTGTACTGGCACCTGGAAAGCCTTTGTTAATGCTTCCCAGAACAAAACCATCCTTTTTCCTGTTGTTCCCTGCAGTGTCTGTAAAGACACACACAAAAAAATAATCAGTGATCCTTTCCAAACCACACAGAGGTGAAACATTCCCAAACAACACGTTCTCACTGTTAGAAATCTCTTTCCCAGTCCCTTCCCTGTATATAAGCAACACAAGAGGGAAGTACGGACACAGCACATCTGCACACCCCCCAAACAGCTGAATATTTACAGTCAACATCTTGTGAAAGCTGCAGCAAAACCTCATTTTCGGCAGACACACACATCAATTATTCTGAGAGTACTTAACAGGAAAATCCTCTCAAGTCAATACAACAAAAGCAATCACTTGAGACTCGGAGATGAATTTAAATTGGCACCGTTTGAAAGAAACACCTTGGAATTGCACGCTGAGAAGCTGATGGCACCTTTTGTTTACCAAACTAAAAATTAATTTTGATGGCAAAGCTCTACCTGTTAAGTCCAAAAACACTGAAAAACCACTCACCAGATCTGGTTTAAACCAGGAAAAGGTGCCTATGAACACCCACCTAGAGCTGTCCAAATAAAAACACATTCTACAGATAAACAGCTTGTACCACAAGGAGTGGGAGCCAGAGGCAGGTCCCTGCTTTGCATAATTTGGCACCAAACAAGAACAATTCCATGTCTTCCAGATTCCTTCTGCTGCACCAACGGCAGCTGGGGATCTGTTCCAGCACACAGGGATGCTCTGCAGTCCTTCACAGCTGCACCCAAGAGCATCAGCACTGGCCTCACCCAGTTTCTCTTTGCCATTTGTTAACACGCCTCGATGCAGAAGGTGCTGCAGCTTCCAGCACCCACATCTTCATGGCTAAGCAGGACTTCCAGACAATTACAGAGTCATGGAATGGGTTGGGAAGGACCTTAAAGACCACCTCATTCCCACCCCCTGCCATGGGCAGGGACACCTTCCACCAGCCCAGGTTGCTCCAAGCCCCATCCAACCTGGCCTTGGACACTTCCAGGGACGGGGCAGCCACAGCTTCTCTGGGCACCCTGTGCCAGGGCCTCCCCACCCTCACAGGGAGGAATTCCTTCCCAGTATCCCATCTAACCCTGCCCTCTGGCAGTGGGAAGCCATTCCCCCTTGTCCCCAGTCCCTCTCCAGCTCTCCTGGAGCCCCTTTAGGCCCTGGAAGGGGCTCTCAGGTCTCCCTGGAGCCTTCCCTTCTCCAGGGGAACCCCCCCAGCTCTCCCATCCTGGCTCCAAAGCAGAGGAGCTCCAGCCCTCAGAGCAACCCTGTGGCCTCCTCTGGACTCACCTCATCAGCTCCATGTCCTTCCTCTGCTGGGAGGCAGCTCTGCAAGGGGCAGAGGGGCAGAATCCCCCCCTCCCCTGCTGCCCACGCTGTGGGGTGAGCCCAGGACACGGGGGGGTGTCTGGGATGCCAGAGCACATTGCCAGGGCACGCTGAGCTTCTCATCAACCAACATCCCAAATCCTTCTCCTCAGGGCTGCTTTCAATCCATTCTCCCAGAGTGCCTGGATTGCCCTGACCAAGGGCAAGACCTTGCACTTGGCCTTGTGGAACTTTGTGCTGTTTCCACAGAACCACCTCTCCAGCCTGTCCAGGTCCCTCTGGATGTCCCATCCCTTCCCTCCAGCGTGTGACCCCACCAGACAGCACAAGGGAAAGAGAAAAAGCCCTGATGGGACAGGGTGCTAATCATTTCATATTTAGGGTGTAATTTATTTACCACTACAAACTTCCAGCTTCCTGCCTTCTTTTCTTTCTTAGTGTGGTGTCTGACTCGACAAAGGGTCGTTCCTAAACCAAAGCATCGCAGAAAATCTCGCTCAGGAGCACATTAACTGGATTCAAACCCCATTCAGTGCTTTTATCAATGACCAGAGGACACAGAGCCAGCTCAGTCTGCAGATCAGGAAGCCCAACAAAGGGTGAATGCACCATGTGTTTGCACAGAGCAACCTGACCCCGTGTAAAAGTCCCCAACTCCACGTCTGCTTTCCCAGAGCCCTGTACAAACACAGCCACAGCACAGGGCTGCACCCAGCAGGCAGCAGAAATCCCACTTAAAACCTCCTCATGCAACAGAAAGGATAAAAATACAGTCCAAGGGTGTGCAACAGAGGAATAAAGTAGTAAAAAAGATGTTTATCTCTGGATGTTATACAGATAAGAGTCTACTCTAGACTCTTCTGTGTTAGTTTTATAGTCACAAGTGTGGACAATTTAAGATGCAGAGAGCTGTAACAACACAAAGGGGAAATGCCCTACTATAAGAGAATTCAGAGGTCAGGCTGTTAAGGTTCTCAGAAGAAGCTAAAACTGAGCAGAAATGCTATATATGCCCTCATACAAGAGGAGACAGCATAGTGATGTGTGCTTTGGCAAAGCAGAGAAGGACATAAAAAACAACAATGAAAAGCTGAATATAATAAAATGTACAAGAAGAATTAAGGAAAATGAACATTTCAGTGACTAAACGATCAGAACAATCTACCAAGGAAAATGTTCCCCATCACCAGTTGTCTTCAAGAGAGAGATACTGCAGCCAAACATCAACTCCTGGACTCAGAGCGGGATCCAACGATGGGAATTGAAGGTTAAGTGATAGCTGGATGTTTGAATGGCATCCTGATATCAACTTCTGCCTTTAAAACTGTGAATGGCCAGAATCTCAAATTAATTGCCCATAGAGCTGCTCGAAGGGGGAAAGTACCAAGAATCACCACAGATTTTAAACTGTGTGGTAGGAGAAAAGCCTCAGCCGAGGAAGTGCTGCCCAAGAACTGCAGAGGTGCTTTTTATCTGACGAACTCCTGAAGCTCTCCATCCCCAGCCAGTGGGTGGCTGGAACCTGGTTAGCAGGGTGGGTTTTGTTTTGCAGGGGGTGACTCAGAAGCAGCTGAGGTAGCTCAGACATGGTTTGTGGGGCTGTAGAAGAAAGTGCTTCCTTTCCCATTCACTCAGCCACGGCACTGGAGAACAGACAACACAGAGTGGGGAGAGGCACAACCAAGACAGGAAAGAAGGTCTAAATAAAATTAACTCACCACCTGAATCCCAGAAATGCACGCTGAAGTTCAGACCCTCCTGTGACGTTCTAAAACTGGAACCAATACTTCTTGATCTACTTTATAACACTTTCCCCCAGTCTTCTCCTCCCTTCCTCACTCACACAGGGAGGTAAAAAAACCAGTCACAGTCCTGCTGTTCCAGCTTTGCTCAGCTGAGAGGTCAGAGCGTCCTGCCAAGGAGGTAAGAGCCATATTCCTCCTGTGCCGGGCCCACACCAGAAATATAATCCCAATCTAATGAAAAATGAGCATCTCCAAACAGTATGAACAGATTTTTAAAAATCTCCGATTAATTCTTCAATTAGAAAACAGCCCATGGAAAAGGCTGGCTGACTGCTTGCAGCTACTCCTGCCAAAGGCAAATTCACACTCCAGGATCTTGGATCTGCTGGAAGCTCAGTGTAACACGTTTTGCAGAGATTCCAATCCTCGTTCCCCCACATTAAGTTTTTCTTCTCCCAATTAGTCAAGGCGGACGAGACAAAATGACCCCATTTATCTCCTTGCAGCGGCAGAGAGGAGCCATCAGCTGCCTGTGCCACCTCCCCCCGAGCAGCCAGGCCTGCTGAAGGACATGGAAACCAAATGCACTTCCCTCAGGCAGCACCTGGGAAGTGAAATGGAGCTGCAGCCAGAGCACACACTCATTAGGGTTCAAACCCTCCCAGCTGCCCGGCAAAGCGCTGCCTAAGCTGCTTGGGAACACAACTTATCCCTGACACTCTGCCAATTAAAAAGCATAAAATCCCCCTGCCAGCAGCACTCAGCTCAACCTGCTGGAAGCAGCAGCGGCGATGTGCTGGGTTAGCTGTTCAAATCCTTCGCGGAGGGGAAGAAAAAATCCCACCTATCCTCTTGGAATAAGCAGGGAGAGCCGAGCTTCCACTTCCACCCAGTCGGGAAAACCAGGTATTCCTGCTGGGTGGAAGTGTTGTCCTGTTGTGCTGACTACACAGCAGTAAAAAACCCCGAGACAGAACAGCCTGTGTTCCGTCTGGCTAATGATGCCAGTAAGTGCAATGTACGTAGGAAGAGGAAATTATTGTACACACAGACACATATGGCTCGTGATATTTCTGCTTCAACAATGGAAAGGAGAGAGAGGCAGCAAGAAAACATTTTCTCAACATCTGGGAGTAAGTGGGAGCTCCACTGGGTTTCAGTAATACAGAAACATCCATAATATTTATTCTTTGAGTTTGCACAGCTAATCTAAAGAACAAAATCATTGCAAGCACAAAAATAGCACTAAAATGTATATTTACTTATTGCAGCAGTCTCATGTGTTCACACAGCTTTCATTAATGTTTCTAAAATATTCTGTTGGCATAATCTACAGCTATTGTTCGTAATTCCTTGAAGTTAAACTGGTTCCTGTTTGTCTCTCCCAGGGAAGCCTGTCAGTCAAGGGGACAGTGGCACAGACAAGTGACAGAGCCTGTGACAGAACTATGACAAACTCCACGACCCCTTGCCTGAAGGGTTAAGCTTGTCAGCATCCCACTCAAAAATAACCCTTCTTGTAAGGAAAATGGAAAAATACTGGGATTTATTTGGGTGAGCCACTCAGCAGACTTCACTTGCCACTGCAGAGCTTGGAGAGAGGCAAGAGAAGGAAGGTCAGGGATATCCTTCCTCCTCCACTAATCCATCTCCCTGCCCAAGGCTCCCAAAGGAAGAGCTGTGCCAGCCTGGCCAGGGAAAGATCCGTATGACAGGCAGAGCACAGCTCAAGGCCTTTCACTGGAGCTGCCCTCAGGTTCAGCACCTTCAAAACACACCCAGGACCAGGGGCTTTCCCTCGAGGTTCTCTGAGGTTTGAGAGCTTAGGGAAAAAGGGAAGAGGATCTTCACCTTTAGTGCAGCCTCTAAAGCTACAGAGCACAGCAACAGCGAGACAATCCTGTAAGAAAACCCCCAAAGCCCTTAATCAGCTCACTGCAGTGATATCCTCCCGGGCCATTCCTGCTCCTTTGGCAATTTCAACTCCCAAACCATCCTGAGCTTCAAGGTTCCTTCCACCCGACCACAGAGATGGGTCAGAATAACTCCTCCTCTCCCTCCACACCACCATCTTTATCTTTAAGGATATATGACTTCCTTATCCCCACACTAGCCACTCTTTTCCACAGGGTTACCTAATTCCATGAGAGCATCTCCACTCCTTCTGCAGTTCTCTCCACGCCCACCACGTTGGTTTGGCTGCAGTTATGGGAAGGTCCCCCCCTCCCTCTTCTCTCTCCAGTTCTCAGCTGATCTCTCTGCCCAACCCTTCTCCCTCAGCACCTTTTCATGCCCTTCAGACCCTTCATACCTTCTCTTTCTCAGCTGATTTAGGTCCTTCCTTCCTGAACCGATTTCCCTCCAGTGCTGTTTGTTTCCATTCCTGTCTCTCCTGATCGCACTGATCTTCCTTCAGCAAGGCACAGGGGAGGGAGGAACAGCTCCCAGCAGCTCTCTAACCTTTAATCCACTTTTCTCCAGCACATCAGGAGCTCAGAAACCCGAGGATCACCTCTGCTAACCCTGCACTGCCAGCTCTCCCTTGCCCACATCAACACTCATCTTGCCAAACAGATCTTCCCAACGCAGAATCTTTTCAGTGGCTGATAACAATAATTAGAACTCTAAAAGGCTTTTTTTTTTCACCCAGAGACTCTCTTCCATTAGCCACAGCACTAATCCCAAGGCATCTGCCTTTCTTCCAAGCAGCTAAAGGGTTCCTTTGACCCACACTCTTTACTCCTGACCTTTTGTTTCTCTCCCTCTCTCCAGAACATTACACATCCTCTCACTTTGAGATCACAAGCAGAGCACCCCAGAACGAAACCCGAGAGATCCCTCCAGCCTCCCTCCCCCTCCCCACGCCTCCATCCCTCTCCAAGCCGTGTAATTTTAGAGCCCATCTCCCTCTGGCCACGCTCCCTGGGTCTCACCAGCCTGGCAGGGACAGGGGGTCACATTTGGAGTCACATCCCCTCCAAAGACACAAATTTCACCTGCTGAGGAACTGGAACTGAGTGAAAAGGGCATCCCTGACACTGACAGGAACACTCCTGCAAGGCATCTGCATCCAAACTGGTGACTTGCATGAACAGAGTCTTATTTTTGCTGTATTTTGAGAGCAGTATTTTCTAGGGGCACAGGTGGGTGTGTTTGTACCTACGGTCACAGCAGCCCTGCAAACACTTGGTACAATGAGCATTTCCTTTATCCCACACCCGTGTTCTATCTCAGGGGACCACCATCTAAATAGGAAAAAAAAAAAAAAAGTCAGAAAGTCTTCTCTGAAAGCAACCTTGAACCTTATTTTTCCTTCTTTCTCATCGAAAAGCCTTCCTCCATGAACTGAACTACAGTTCAGAAAAATCATTAGACTGCTGACCTGTCCACAGGACCTGGAGCTCCCTCCAATTCAGCGTGACCTTGGCCAATCCCCCTTGGATCTGCTCTTTCCCAGCTCACTGTTTTCACCCTCGATCCCCTGCAAGCCCCAACCGGCTTCAAACTGCTCTTCCCAGGGGACCGATTCCACTTTTCCCTCAAAGGAAGCTTTAACGCACAAAATAAAATGTCTGTCTTCTCACTGGCACATTTTCAGGGAGAGGAGAACAGAGAAGTGACCCTCCCATAAAAACAAGCCCTGCCTTTTTATTTTTCACTGTATCCTATGGGAAAGACAATAAAAGCCTGGCATCTGACACGGATAAATCCCAGTTTAAAACAGTGCCCAGGGAACACAGGGCTGTGACCTGGTTATTGTCTCTGGGCACTCCAAGATTTCGGGATGGGGGAATGGAGCCCTGTTTCCTACCTGACATCACCACACATTCCCTCTGCAAGCCCAGAGCCACGACACAGTAACAGGTTTTGCCACCACAATTATTTTTCTTGCCCCACAAAGGGCAAGGACACGACTGCAGAGCTCACCCATTCCCTGGGTACCCGACTTGGTTCACGTTCCCCATCTCTCACGTGTTCTCAAGCCCTGTTCGCCCCAGCTCCTGAAACACGAACTTCAAAGCCAAATCGGACTATTTCAGTGTTAATTACGGCTCATTACTTCGTTTAAGGAAATACAGGATGCAACCCAGCCCGCGTTTGGGGCTGTGGCAGGAGCCAAACCCCCATTCACACACCAGGCAATGCACACAAACACGCTGAAAACCTATTTCTTCGTGTTTCTAACACGGTTTAACAACGATCTTTAAAACGTGCATCCCTTAAAACATCCGGAAGCACCATAAATTAGTCACTCCTGGATGTCCTGCCTGCTCCCAAGGCTGCACCTTAATGCCAGATTAAGCAGAATTACGCAAGCTCCACACCATAAAAACCCTCCCAAAGCTTTAGGTGAAAGGCCCGAGCGAGGATGAGCACCCCCATCCCAACCGCGGGCTCCCGAAACAAGGGATCACCAACCAGCCCATCCACAGCCCTCCTCGAGCCGCCTTACCCTCGCTCCTTTTGTTTTCCTTCCTAACCCCGAGACTCTCCCGGGCTGAAGTCAGAGAACAACATGTCATTGTTCGGGCTTAATGAGTCAACGTTAATTTTCGCATTGTTTATTTAAGCCCCCTTTTAAAAACGGCAGCAGTGGCGTTAATTACGTTGAAACACCGATGTTGTCGGCTGGGGGGGGGAGGGATGAAATGAGATGAGAAGGAAGAGGCGTTTTCCACAGAGAAGGGGGGTCGCTGGCAAATGTTGGGACAGCGGCGTGCGGGGCTCGGGGGGGTGGTCCCGTCCCCAGGGGGATCCCAGCCCTCACCGGGGGGGGTCCGAGCCCTCGCCGAGATGGGGGTCGGTCCCGTCACGGGGGGTGGGGGTTGGTGCCCTCTCGGGGGGGCTGTGATGCGACCCCTCACCGGCGGTGTGTGTTATCCCCTCACCGGGAGGGGTGTGGGTTGTTCCGTCACCGGGTGGTGGTCCGACTCCTCACCGGGAGGGGGGGCGGGTCCCCTCATCGGCTGACCCCGCCGGGTCACCGCCGCCGTCACGACACGCCCTCCCGCTGCCCCCCACAGCCCCCGTGTCACCTTGACAGCCGCCCCCGGCCCCCCGCGCTCCCCTCCGCGGCGGAGCTCCGGGCCCCGCACACAAAGCCCCGGTGAGCGGGGGGTGAGGGGGACGGCTCGGGGCGGCGCTGAGGGGCCCGTGGCCCCGCGGGGACAGTACCTGGAAATCCCTGTCCTCGTTGAAGCGGGAGAACCTGTCCGCCATTTCGCGCCGGCCCGACCCGGCCCGGCCCCGCTCCGGCCGCCGCCGCCTCCGCCCTCAGCACCGCCCCCGCCCGCACCGCGCATGCGCCGCGCGGTCACGTGCGCCAGCAGCGCGCGCGGTCACGTGACCCGCCGGGCCGCCCCCTCACGGAGGCGGCACAGAACGGCTCCGGTCCAGCGGGGGCGGCGACACGGCGGGGAGAGCGGGGAGGGGCTCGCACCGCCGGCCGAGCCCCCTACGGCTCCGCCGCGGCGGGTTACGCGTCCCGCCGAGCCTCGCTGCGTGTCCGGAGGCAGCGCGCACGAGGGGGGGCACGGCGCACGCGCTCCGGCGCGCTCTCCCCCTTTCAGCCCAATGAGGGCGCGAGCTGCGGCGCGGTGCGCGGCGGCCTCCCCGTCACACCCCCCCACCCTCCACACACACACACCCACACACACACCCTCCACACACACA